>NW_020450263.1:636767-668079 GCF_003343035.1 Apteryx rowi | reverse complement strand
TGGTCCGGTTCGATCCGCTCCGGTCCGGGCGTTGGCGCGCGGGTAGCGGGTGGCTGCGGCCCCGCTGAGCGCGGGCCCCGCGTTGCGGTGGGAACGGAGCTGCCGCCAAACCCGAGGGGCCGGTCGGGGCGGGGGCTCGGGGCGACGAGCGCCAGAGGGGCGGACGGCGCCGGCGGAGCCCGCTTCGCCTCCGCAGATAAACGGGCGGCCGCGGGCTGCCACCCCCTCGGGGCTCCCCCCTTCCCGGGCAAAGCGAGAGAAGGGCAGCCGGTTCCCTGAGCATGAACACGCTTTTTTCCTAAAACAGCTCAAGTGGGAACCAAGCCCGCGAGCACCTGCAGCAGGGGTCCTGCACAGCCAGGCGGGGCCCCTGGGGAAGGGGAGTGGGACGTGCAAGCAGCCAGTCTTGGCGGGTGTATTTTTGGTGGGAGAGGGAAGGCAGTTGCAGGGATTGCATGTTTTGTATCAGGGAAGACAAGGCCCAAGACCTTCTCTTTGCACTTGGAATGAAAAGTGATGCTTGTAATAGTCCTCTGGTCCTGAGAGTACATCTCGCAGCCTCAGCTAACTCCATGGCAAGTTGTGTCTCATGGAGCTGAGCTTCGTGCTTAAAGAGAGTTCCACTTTGTTCATTGAACCCCACTTTATTCATTGACCAGTCTCTTGTTTCAGAGCTTTGAGCCAACACCCAGTACCTTGCAAGTGATGGTTCGGGAACCAGTCTGAGTTCAACCCAGTTGAACTGGGCTTGAAGTTCTGTGGGAAGTTCTTTGTAGAAAGTCAAGCAGATGCGATGAACCTGCATTAGCACTGTTGCAAAGCTGATTGGTACAATATGCTATACAGTTGGGAAGTTCTTTGTAGAAAGTCAGGCAGATGCGATGAACCTGCATTAGCAGTGTTGCAAAGCTGATTGGTACAATATGCTATACAGTTGGGAAGTTCTGTGTGTTGGAGGCTTCGTATATGGATATGTTGCATTGCATATCTTCCAGATGAGAAACAACAAAAACATGAATAAGTCTAGGATGTCCTTTTCCAGGATGGAACAGAGCTTCTCGTGAACTAGAGGTGGCAGAAAATGTTGCTTACAGAACTGTCATGGCAGAGGTTAGCATCCGTGAAAATTGGAAAGTACTACCAATTGACTTGACCAGCTGCAATCATTTACTTCAGAGACAAGTGTACACTGTGAATGCTTCAAAATACTTTTTTTGTCCACTAGCATGGTTTTATCCAAGCTCTCTAAGCCTTGGTTAGATGGAACTTTGTATTTACTATTAATGAGTTGGTCACATTCAAACATTGTCATCCTGGAGTTGATGATAGGGTCATATAAGGTAAAGGAGAGAGCAAGCTGTTTATCATTGGTAGGTTGGTAGTACTAGTACCATGTTTTCTGACTAGTTCACCTGGTGGCTCCATGTAAATGTGGGAAAGGATTGAAGAGAGAACTGATGCACGCAATTCTAGACATGAGGCATCTGGTGGTGAAAATGCAGTTTCCCATTACTTTGATGTTGGGTTAAAGGCCTTTAGAAAGTACTCAATCCATTTTAGCAAACTGCATCTTTCACCTCTCCCTGATAAGGCAGCAAGTACTGTATTGTTAACATTTCGAATGCTGTGTACAGGCTCTAGAACATGAAAATGCCTTTTTGCCCTCTATCCACTGACAAATGGAGATCATCCATCAGTGCCACTAACGTAATTTTAGTTCAGTGTCTTTCCCTGACCTGAATTCAGAGTCGTGAATTCAGTTTCGTACATGGTAATTTCAGTCATCTAACTAATGGCATCTCAGAATTTATCCAGCCTTCCATTAGCATGCATTGTCCATTGAGTGTCATTCTGTGAAGTGTTTGGGACATCTTCAGGAATGTGCCACCTGAGTCCTTAGCAGGATACAAACTCTTCAAAAACACCCTTTCTGTGGAACACAAATGACCACTCACTCATTGCAAAATCACCCAAGAGTGCGATGTGCAGGGTGATTGTTTTCCATCCTCACAGACTGTAATGTACATTGCAAAATCTTTTTTCTATCCCCAAAGAGCTAGAAAGTAACTCATACGGGAAAATCCTTCCTAATCCCCAGATACTGTAAAACATAGCAGCGAAATCCCTCTATCATCATACATGAACACATACTGCAAAATCCCACTGCAGCTATAGGGATGTAAATCTTAGAGCAGATTCCTGTCCCCTGTTTCTGCTTCCCTCCAGACAGACAAAATTTTCCCTACCCCAATCTTAATAGTTTAGTGCAGAATATTGCATAAACACATTAAAAGTACTTTCCTTTCTGTGTCAGCCCATCACAAGAACTCCATAGAGGCTGGCATCATCCCAGAAATACTGTAAAGAATGGCAGAGAGATTTGAATTCTGTATGCCAGATCCCATGATGTTGAACACATGACCACAACATAGGTAAGCAGGTTTAGTTCAGCACCCTGCAAGGCATTTTTAGTTTCCATTTGAGTAAGAATGAATAAATAGGTCATTTGGCTTTTCTCAGAGGACATTCCTGACTGGAACAGATACAGCTGCAATGTGAAGGGAGAACTGCATTCATGTGACTGCAGTGCTGATGAGCAGTGCCAAGAGCGGAGGTTTGGTGTCCCTAGCCACCCCTTCGCGCTCTGCAATAAGTTCACCCCTGTGTGTGTAGTGTTCAATGGAGGTGCACAGCTACTGCTGCATTAGCCTGATTTACACTGATGCTCCAGTAGCCAGGCTCATATATTTGTAGGTGCAAGAACATATCCCTAAACAGCTAGAAAACACTTGGTTGTTAAAATGTTGGTCCTATTTCACCTCATGCAATATCACTACATCATAGTTTATGACAGAAAGCAAAGATTACTATGTCTATAAAAATTATATTGACAATCTGGTAACTATAACTTGAATTTAATCAGAAAAATGGAGCTATCTGGTGAAAGATGTCACCAATTGCTAAGTCCTGTGGCACTTGCATGTTAGTTCAGAAGCTCTCTTTTTCGTCCTAAACAGTTTGCTTTTGCTTGGCTATTGTAAGCAGAAACCATTGCATTTAGCAATCTGACATACCTGTTTTTTTGCAAGTGCTTTCTACATGTTGAAATCAAACCTGCTTCTAGTGATGATGTTTGCATTGCTAAAATTTGCAAAAGCAGATGAAAAACCTAATAAAAGGTTTTCTGAAATATGTAAGATGTAATTTTCCTGTAAGATTCAATGATCCACTGAATCATTGTATAACAATACTTAAATGCAATAATTTCTTGTTAGGAATAAAGGGCATAGTACAAAGTCACATCAAAAGTCAAAAACATGCTGCAGTGAAACAAAGTCCCTGTGATTCCTTCTGTGAATCTTAAGAAATCATGTCTAGCAGAAACTTCATTTGCTTCCAAATTTTTGTTACATTGTCAAATGCAAAAAGTAAAAATGCCAAGTAAGCCTACAGCTCCACGTGCCTGAAGGTCTGCTTCTACTTCTAAGAGCATTAGGCCAAGTTCCAACATGGATTCACTCTCCACTAGAACTCCAATCCCCTCAAGAGCATTAGGCATAGTGCCAGCTTTCATTTACTCTTGTAACAGTTTAAATTAACTCCTCTTACATTCAATCCAAACCCTTTCTTACTATTTTAGATAGGATAAGAGCTGAGAGATGGATTCGGTCATCTGGTCTGAGGGCCACCCATCATGCTAGTCCGTTTTTGGGGACTTCAGATGCGTTTTAAACTGTGTGGGGGAAGGGAGTGACCAGCCAGTTGTGAACTGGCAGAGGGGCCAGAAAGCTGTGCCTTTATGCATGTGACCCTCTTTTAGGAGAAATAACATGGGGAAGGTCTGATTTATTTACTATTTGCACATCTGACAGTAAGCCCCAACAAAAGGTAAAATTATAGTATGTTAGGCTCCCTGCTAACAATATTTGGAGTAATTCTTTCCTAAAGGAGCTGAACAGACAAACTAGTTGAAAGACAGGAAATACCACTGTTTTATTTTATAGATGAAGAATTGGAACATGGCTTAAATTCTGCCCAAAGTCAGACAAAAAGACTGAAACAGAAGATCTCAAACCCAGGCCTTTTTTAGCCCCTCCAAAACTACATTATCTTAAGAATATCACTTGTATTTTACTTTAATAGAAGTGAGAGCAGTCTGTCTGCCTATGGTGACAAGAAAAACACACTGAAGCAGATAAGGATATAAGCACAAGGAAGACAAGTTTTATTAAAAGTGATATAAAGAAATAATCCTAGCACACTTTGAGAACTACAAGCTAATTCAATGGAACTGGACAGCCTTTAAAGTTGGCCAGCCAATATCTTGATATCTATCCAGGGTCTCAAAGGTTCTGTACCTAGTATGTTTATGGAGAAGGTTGGGGGGGACTTCAGCTGCAAACTGACACTTTAGCTATAGATTAAAAAATATTCAGGCTTTGTATGCTAGAGAGACTATTATTCCATAATTCCTACCCATCCCTCCTCCACAGAAAAAGAAAAAAAAGACAAGAAATGAGTTTGAAGGGAGCTGAAATACCCTCCTTTGAAGAAAAAGCCTTAAGATGACAATGTGCTGTTAGTTTACAGAAAGTCCAGTTATTTTATAGGCTTTAGAGATGATGGAAATGGACCTAACTACCAAGCATTCAACATTTATCCAGTAGTAAGACTGAAAATAAATGTGAACATTTTATGGGTAGATAACACCATTCAGCTAATAAATAAGAATTCACAGCCATGTTTGCATTTAGGAGCTAGGCCATAAATATAGCTTATCTTCAAGTATTTTCAACTTGCTAAAGTTACTTGAAGCTTATCATGATAGAGCCCATTAGAAAGGAAAGGAATTAGAAATTATCTAAGATATGTGTCCCCAAATACCTCTCATAGCACTAATTTGTATAGACCTTTCTAACACACTGTCTTCCCACACTGTTCCTACATAGTTAGCTGGAAAACATCTTACTGGCATATGTGACAGATTCCCTCAGATTTCAGAAGAATGACTATTTTAAGTCAGGTTGAAAATCAGAAAAAAGTTGAAAACAAAATTCTTATTGTTAAAAAAAATAAATCTGAGATTTGAAGTAACATAATTAGAGGAAAAAAATTAAATATAGTTTCTGAGTTGGCAGTGAGCTTTTTCTAATAAATATTTGATGCATAAAAGAAATGGTATGTAAACTGTAGAAATAATGCTTGTAATGAACAACAAAAAAATGCAAATCAAGGTTAATACTCTGTTGGGAAGGAGCATGCATTTCTTGGAATTTGCTAAATATATTTGTTGTGGTTCTGCAGCTTATGCTGTCATTTAGGCTGTCATTTAGGCCTCAATCTTGTGAAGAGTTATACATATGCTTAATTTTATGCATTCTGAAAAGTTCTGTGATCTTAAGCGAGAGTATTCCTAATGCATAAAATTAACTGTATACAGAAATCATTGAAGAATGGAAACTTGTTAGCTATTAGATGAGAACTGTGGTTCAGCTGCTATTTTATCTTTTTATCTTTTAATAATAGGATACCATGGCACTTTAGCAACAATAATAGAAGTCTGATGGTTCCCTGAAAACATTGTAAGTGATGGAGTTATATCATGTGTTTTAGTGGTTAATATTTTCCTCATGGTTTGAGCTAAGTAGGTTATACTTCTCTTTTCTTTCCTTTCAAATGTTTTTTGTAGTGTTGCTAGCACCAATTAAAAAGAAAACATCTATCTAAGTCGAATCATATCAATGAGGACTGTAGGATTTGAATCATATTCTCTTCGGGAGCAGATGAAACATACGTACTCCAGAGAGTGATTTTTTCAGGAGTAAACTATGTCTCTGTAGGATTTTATGAGGGAACACTGGTAAACTTAGCCTAAGCTGTTCTTTCAGAATTGCTAGTAATAGCAATTGCAGGAAGGCCCAATCCTAAAACATGATGTCTATGGGACAATGCAATTAGCCTGCCTCATTTTCCTCTTTCATTGACCTATTAATTCATCCATTTTCAAGTGCTTTAAAATAACATCCTTCCTATTTTTCCTTTCACTTCATCTTAGAAGGATCTTTAAGATGTTAGAGAATAAATGTACATTTCTTTCGGATGTTCAGCTACTCTTTTATCTCTCTTTTGCGTGGTCTTCACAGCCCTCTTTTCCCTGGTAGAGTCTGCTGGTCTACTACAGCAGAGTCTCCTCTATGGAGTTCCCGGTTAGCACTTTCCACCTAGCTTGTGTTCCCAGGTCCACGCCCTGGAAAAATCTCTTTTGTTGTGCTGCTTAAAATTCAGACATTTATATTGAATGGGAAATTTGGACATTTCAAAAGTTTCTCTTTGCCCAAATAAGAATGGAAAGTCAATATGCACTTCCCACGAAGTGAAAATTCCAGAACATGGGGACAATATCAAAATACGATCTCACCAAGTCATACTGTACAGCTGCAGTTCACAGATCTGCAGAGTTTATGGCCAAAAAGGAGCATTATATTGTCCAGCTTAACATCCTGAAGGATGTCAAATTTCACCTTGCTGTGAATTCAATACCATATGCTTGGCTAAAGCATACTGTGAGGAATCTCTGCCTCATGGGGAGTTCCAGAATTTAGGAAAAAAATTGACTGAGATTTGGAATCTTGGGCCTGGAGTTGAACACGGGTCAAGAAGCAGAGAAATGCGAGTGCTACACCAAGGAAAAGATCTAGGCAGCGACTGTAGTCCAAGACTGAGCTAAGGACAGAGACCAAGGACTTTTATATTAAGTTGAAGATCTAAGGCTAGAAAGCTCATAATGCAAGGTTGCTCTAGAACAGGAGATGAGACAGGACAGGAGATTTAACAGGGCTGGAGCAAAATCAGATTCAGGAACACAGCTACAGCCAGGTATCACATTGCACAGTGAGGGAAATAGCATGCTGGTATGGCCTCATATAACTGCCGGGTGGTTTACTGACCAATCCTGACGTTCACCTCAGCTGAGGCTCTTATTTTGTGCAGCCACTCATAGTCACATGATGCTGGCTTGGATTGCTGTATATCATCTAACTACAAGAGTCTGATCTTGATATGAAACCCTCAAGATCACAGAATGGTTGAGGTTGGAAGAGACCTCTGGAGATCATCTAGTCCAAACCCCCTGCTCAAGCAGAGCACCTAGAGCTCACCTAGAGCACATTGCGCAGGATTGTGTCCAGACGGCTTTTGAATATCTCCAAGGAAGGAGACTCCACAACCTCTCTGGGCAACCTGTTCCAGTGCTCTGGCACCCTMACAGTGAAGAAGTTTTTCCTCATGTTCAGATGGAGCTTTCTGTGTTTCAGTTTGTGCCCATTGCCTCTCATCCTGTCGCTGGGCACCACTGAAAAGAGTCTGGCTCCATCTTCTTGACACCCTCCCTTCAGATATTTATACACACTGATAAGATCCTCCCTCAGTCTTTTCTCCAGGCTAAACAGGCCCAGCTCTCTCAGCCTTTCCTCATAAGAGAGATGCTTCAGTCCCTTAATCATCTTTGTAGCCCTTCGCTGGACTCTTTCCAGTAGTGTCATGTCACTCTTGTACTGGGGAGCCCAGAACTGGACGCAGTACTCAAGATGTGGCCTCACCAGGGCTGAGTAGAGGGGGAGGATCACCTCCCTCRACCTGCTGGCAACACTCTTCCTGATGCACCCCAGGATACCATTGGCCTTCTTGGCCRCAAGAGCACATTGCTGGCTCATGGTCACCTTGTCCACCAGGACTTCCAGGTCCTTCTTCACAGAACTGCTCTGCAGCAGGTCAGCCCCCAGCCTGTCCGGGTGCATGGAGTTATTCCTCCGTGGGTGCAGGACTCTGCACTTGCCTTTGTTGAACTTCATGAGGTTCCTCTCCACCCACCTCTCCAGCCTGTCCAGGTCTCTGAATGGCAGCACAGCCCTCTGGTGTATCAGCCACTCCTCCCAGTTTTGTATCGTCGGCAAACTTGCTGAGGGTGCACTCTGTCCCTTCATGCAGGTCATTGATGAAGAAGTTGAACAAGACTGGACCCAGTACTGACCCCTGGGGGACACCGCTAGCTGCAGGCCTCCAACTAGACTCTRYRCCRCTGATCACAAYKCTCTGAGCTCTGCCATTCAGCCAGKTCTCAATCCACCTCACTGTCCACTCATCTAACCCGCACTTCCTGAGCTTCCCTATGAGGATGTTCTGGGAGACAGCGTCAAAAGCCTTGCTGAAGTCAAAGTAGACAACATCCACTGCTCTCCCCTCATCTACCCAGCCAGTCATTCCATCATAGAAGGCTATCAGATTGGTTAAGCATGATTTCCCCTTGGTGAAGCCATGCTGACTACTCCTGATCACCTTCACATGCTTGGAGATGGCCTCCAGGATGATCTGCTCCATCACCTTTCCAGAGATGGAGGTGAGGTTGACTGGCCTGTAGTTTCCTGGGTCCTCCTTCTTGCCCTTTTTGAAGATTGGCATGACATTTGCTTTCTTCTAGCCCTAAGGCACCTCTCCTGATCACCATGTCCTTTCAAAATGTTTGAGAGTGGCCTAGCAATGATGTCCACCAGCTCCCTCAGCGCTTGTGGGTGCATCCCATCAGGACCCAAAGACCTGTGGATGTCAAGTTTGCCTAAGTGATCTCTAACCCGATCCTCCTCAACCAAGGGAAAGTCTTCCTTTCAAGATGTTAGGAGTGTCCTAGTTTCCTTGGTAGTCTGTTCTAGTAGTTTACCTTTTTACTGAAACATATAAACATTTATAATACAATACAATACAATACAATATAATGTAGTCTTAGGATTTCCTGTAATCCTGTTACTAGTGTTTCCCATGTAAATAAAAATTTACATTCTAAATATAAATTGTGAGGACCTTACTGCATTTCAGGGAGCTTTTCTTCCCTTTTCTTTCTTCCTCTGAAATCAGTGTGAGCATTGCCATCAATTTTAATTATACCGGTATTTCACCCTTAGTTTTATAGGAAGAGTTGGCAGCAATAACTATAGTTAAGGTTGCCTAACACTTTCCATTGTATATAGATTCTATGCTTAAAAAGAGAGAGAGAGAAATTGTACGTAAGGGTATAATAAAGCAAGTCAAGATTAGCAAAGTTAATTTTATCTGTGTTGCTTGAAAAAACAGAAAGATTTATTAGGGACTCAGACTCATATTTTTAATGTGACATATAATTTTGAGCAATTATTGTTATGTAGTTCAAAAAATACCATTAAGATGGCAAAGACATTACTTCACAGTATTACTAAAGAAAAAATATAGAATTATCAGTATTTTAACCTGTACATTATTTTTAAAATATATGTTTTCTCGAAATGTCAAAGTAGAAGCATCATCATACTCCTTCTTTCTTGTTTCCTTGCCTGGACCACTGCTTAAAGCTATATATTAATAACAATTTGTAGCATTACCATGTTTTATTAATGGAAGTTATCTTAAATCATAGCATCTTTAATGCTGCTGAAGAAGATGAAGTGTATATAATTATTTCTTTGAAAAGAGAGGAATTATAAAACTTCACTTTAAATTACTGTTTTCTTTGTGCTACTTAAAATAATAAACACTACTTAAAATAATAGTATACACTGAAGTAGTGTTTACTGCTTTTGCTCAGAGTACCATTATGATCTTTTATAATATCTATTTTTGTATAAGCAGAGAAAGGAATGAATATTTTCCAGATATGTGTGTTTGGTTGTCTAGTAACCAAAATTGATATAAGGTCTGATCTAAACTAATACCACTGGCACATGTGTGTGGTAGACACACACCTTCACTACAGAAAGTTTTGAGATCCTTTAATAAATCTGTTGAAAGTCCTAAGACAAAGTTCATTGTGGTCAGCAGAGTCTTTCTGTTTCCATTGATTTCTGCATTTGGCTCTCATGGAGAGCTGGAAAATATCTATATTATTTGCAGAAATATTGTGAAAGCCTTTGTATATTTGCTAGTAATGGACTGCCTGGCCTGTAGCTACTTTAAAAGGGACTGTTGGGGCATTCACAAATGGCACTGATGAAAATCCCCAAAGAAGCAGTGGACAAAGTTGCTAGTTGGAGAATGGTCCCTCCTTGGCTCCAGTCAGGAAGGAAGGGTTCGCTGCTGTCAGGAGTATGTCTGTGTGCACCCAGAGAGGAATTCCAGTCCGTTACAGGACCCACGTCTAGAAAAGGGAAGAGTCTTGAGGGAATGTGAGGGAGGTGACACCCTTCAACATCTGAACTGCATGGGTTGAAGGAGGTATAAGCTATGCCAATAGCAGAAAGCCAAGATACACAGACTGGCTTGTGTTCACAAGGCTTAGGAGGTCTTATGGTCAGGTGATGTTCACAAGGTTTAGCAGGTCTCGTGTTCACACGGCTTTGGGATAGCATCTCCATATCTGATCTGTAATGGTGTGACAGTGTGCTCCTTCCCTGCCCTGATGTGCTCTTCCACCCGCCCCAAACTGACATCCCCGTAAACAGCACATAGGCAGGGGCCAATTGAACATGCGCCAACTAAAATCTGTCTAGTATGCAAATATGACTATGAGTCAGTCATCTTCCCCCCATAAATAGGGGGCAGTCCAGAGCCCATTGAGCTCTCCTGCATGGCAGTGGGCTGCACTGCAGAACCTCCTCTTGAGCAGGGACACCTCTCAAGGTTACTCCTCGAGGTTGAGAGATTCCTTACCCACAACAGATCCTCGGTAAGTGATTAATAGCACGCTGAAACTTTGCAAAACTTCATGAAACTTTGCTAAGCTGCATCTCTGATTGACTGTGCACATAATCCTTTAGACATAAACTGTTGACCAAGTCTGGAACTAAGACTGGATCCAGCCACACCCAGACTCTGCTGAGAAGGAGTTTGGAAAGCAAGGGGGTCCTTTCTGAACCTCGTGACTCAATGGGAGGATCTCCTTGACACTTTCATTTGACCCTGTCCTCCATGCAGTAAATAACTGAGTGAACCTTGCCAGTGACCCTTGTTAAATCACTGTCTTATTTACGATTGAACTCTGTTAAATCACTATCTTACCTCAATAAAACATATTGCTGCTTCTCTCTTAGGAGTGAAGTGCATCACTCCTCACTCATCTGCGACAAATGGAGAGATTTAGTTGGAGCAACCCGGAACACAGCCAGGACAAATCTAGCAATTAAATAACTTCTGTGGTGCAGGTTCATGTCCTTAAGCTCAGTCCCTGTCTCTTTTTTATGTAGCAGCAAAGGTGTACCCATACAGTGCCACCTTGATAACAGGTAAAAGTGTGGATGTGTTACTTCAAGGTGTAGCTGAGGGAACAGTGTCTTATCACTGTTGTGTATTAGAAATTGTTATACCTTACCTAAGTACTAAAGTGTTACTAGGCTTATGAACATCTGTATTTGGGAACATTGGAATTTATGTCTCTTTCCAGTCTTGGCTTATATGAAAAAATGATTATTAAATATAAATGGCAATTTAAGCAGAGGCAATGAATCCACTCAGTTTTTGTAGGGTTATGCATACCCTCTGTCATTTCAGACATCACTCCCATCATCTGCTGCAGAGATAGCTCAACAATAGCTGACAAATGCAGATGGTTCAGTGTTGCAGAGGCTGCCTGCCTGCTTGCCTGTGGTGGGTGAAGCTACTTATCATGCTGAGCTGACCCTAAGCTAAGTTTGGGGGACTCTCTGAGTAAGGAGAGGGAGACTGATGAAACAAAGCTGTTTATTGTTCTCCACAGCAGCAAGAGAGACTGCAATTTTGACTCAGAGGAGCTGAGGTCAGCCTGGGGCTTTCTACTCCATAAGCTCCAGGAAGCTGTGACACCAGTGGAGGACTGAGGACCAGCAGAGCCTATAGGCCACCTGCTGGAAACCAGGGACCATCCATGGCTTGATCCTACCCCAAATCTATCCATGACAGCTGTCTGTTACATTTGATAACATCCTGGCATCCGAAAGAGCCCATTGCTCTTACCAGATCTGGATAGTGGAAATGGAAGGCAATTTTCAGGGATAAGTATTTCATTATTAAATTGAATAAATGGTAGGTTTTCAGTTGTTTTTACAAATTAATTAAGATCTAAATTATTTAACACCCATGAAATCTGTGTCTGTTTCCTTTTCCTCCTTTTAGTCTATTCTGTTTCTATTACTCTCTTTTTATATAACCTGTTTTACTAGGAGTCATATCACATGAACTCAGCAACTAGATTTAGTTGCCAATGGCCAGAAGCTCAGCTATCACTACTGGTTAGAAATGTACAAGACTCTCTGCAGAGACAGCAGCAAGGACTCAGCTACTTTGAGGCACTGGGGTACCTGATCAAGAACTATGTATTACAGCATCTATGAAGAGTCATTAGAGGTTGATTGCCTCCTATTGGTAACATGAAGCACAGTAGGCTTAAATTACTTGTCTAAGATCTTGAAGCAAGGCAGTGACACAGCTGGAAATAAACCCTGAAGACAAAAGCTATTTGTCACATATTTTCTGCAGATATTGCATCATTTTGATGGTTTCTGGTTGATTTTTGAGGACTTTAAAAAAAATTCTGCATTATTGAACTGTGATATATTATCGCACTTGATAGCCTAAAACTTAACTCACCTTATTCATCATCTCCAATTTTTCCTAGCCTTAGAAATAGCATAGCCAGAACAAGTAGTGAAATGTTCTGCAGAAATAGTTTGATGTTCCATAAAGTTATTTTCCCCTTTCTGCAACAACTATACCACCTGATCTGAATCATATGTTTTAACCCCAAACTAGCAAAATTCCAGAACATTAGGTAATAGCATTTAAAAAAATTACTAGGTTGCAGTTGCCTCTAGACTCAAGGATTATATTAAACATCTTAGCCAGTCTGCATTTCATCTTGTAACTTTTTTTCAAAGCTGTAAATGTTCTTTAGCCAACATACCATATATTGGGTTAATTGGGATGCCCATATGTAATAAACATAATGGATATCTGCTTACACGAACAAGGAAAAGTTCCTAACACCCCTCAAATGTCAAATAATCTTCAAACTTCAGAACACAGGTTACTGCTGTCTGGATATTTAACAAAATAGTCTTTAAGAAAGAGATAGAAGATACTTAGATATATTTAGGTTTCCTGCATCTATCTCCTGAAGTAATTCAGAAAGTAGCCCAAATATGCTCTGAACCATTTCCAGATATCTCAGATATCTTTGAAAACTTAGGAGACAGAGGAGACTGCAGAGGACTGAAAATGGAAACCTAATAACTCTTTTAGAAAAAAAGATAAATGGGGACACAGTAATTACAAGCCAGTCAACCTTAACTAACTTCCATCCCTGGTTCTGGAACACGTTATTAAACAAGCAGCTTCTAAATGCCTAGAAGATGATAAGGTGATAAACAATCACTGACATGCCTCTGTCAAGAACAGATTATGTCAAACCAAACTAATTTTCTTCTTCAATATGTTAAATAGCCTAGTAGATACAGATGGAGCAGTAAACATGACATATCTAGATTTTAGTAAGGCTTCCAAATCCATTCCCTGTTATTGTTTAAGAAACTAAGGAAGTATAGCCTCGATGAAATCACTGGAAGATAAAGAGGGATGAGGGCAACTGGTTGAAAAATGCTACTTTTGAAAAGTAGTTATCAGTCAGTGGTTTACAGTCAATTTGGAATGGCATTTCAATTAGGCTTCTCTAGGAATTTGTTCTGGGGACAGTCCTCAGTTTAACAATTAAGATGACTGACTGGACTATATGTTTACAAATTTCAAAATTTTTGTCAGTCTGGGAGGAGCTGCAAGTACACTGGAGAAAAGTATCAGAATGATCAAAATGATCCTCACAAATTGCAGATATGGCTTGAAATCAACAAGTGCAATAAATACAGGTTTTTACACTTAAGAAGGAGGAATCTACAAATGCAAAACAACAAAAAAAGAAAACTTGGGACAGCAAGACTGCAAAGATCTGAAGGAACTCACAAACTAAATTAGATCCACAAATGTGATCTTGTTACCCAAAGCCCGTTTGCATGTACGATATGTGCTGTCAGGGAGAGGACTGGCTACTTCACTACAAATGATGCCTTCAGAGGCTTGAGCTGGTTTCCTGTATTGAGTTTTGGACACTAAGCTTTAAAAAAAATGTAAACACATTGGAATGAGTTCAGAGAAGGGCAACAGGAATAGAAGAGGAATACATAACTATGCGGAAAAATTGCAGCAATTAGGCTTGTTGAGTCTAAACAATGGAAAGTAGAGGAAGTGCTGATATCTTCCAGTACAGAAAAACCTTTATAAGAAGAATGGTGATCAATTGTTCTTCAGTTGCTATGTAGGGAAAAACAAGGAGAATCAGCTTAATTTCTGGGCTAGAAAATTCCTTTTAATTATGAATATAGGAAAGCAGTGGAACAAGCTACATAGAGAGACTGCTTGAATACCCTTCATGGGAGTTTTTTCCAGATAAATTAAGCAGCCACCTATTGGATCTGTTCTATACATATTTCATCCTGCCACAGTGCTGTGGTTTGACAAAATGATCTCTTGAGATCCCTCCAGCCCTAAATTTCTGTGATTCTATGAAATCTGTACATAGATATGCAAATGATACAAAACAGATCTTTAAATAATTCTTCTCTTATGAAAATAGAATGGGAAAATTCTTCAGGAATGAAGAGTCCAGCCCTTATTTTAATTTCTTATCTTAAATCTTAAAAGTATGAAGATTATAAGATTAATTTATTTTTTCCTTGCTAGATACCATTGATACTTTTTTATCTCAAGCTTTCCATCTAAATGGCATATATAAAAAGCTGCTTCCCCTGGATGTGTTGTAAGTAGTTCCAGGTCATCCATAAACAGAAATGTCTCACCTTGGTTCAACTGGTTGAGTTCTGAGTCAAAGGACAAGACTGCCATTGTTTGAACTCTAGGTTTCCACTGATTTCTCTGTGAGTCCTTGAATGTGTTATTTAAGTTCTTTGCCCTGCCTTCCCCTATGAAACCTGGTTATAATGTAGACAATGTACAGTACAGAACCCTATTTTCACATAAGTAATAATATTAAGAGTTAGGCCTATGAATACAAATTAAGGTTTTACAGTCAGCCACATCTTTCATTCTAGCAGATCAGAAAAATTGTAAGACTTCTACTCAGGAATGGTAACTTGCTTGGTTTCTCCATACTTGATATTAATCTACCCTTGACAGTTATTAAAGTAGAAAATACTGTTATTGTTTTGTACAAAAACAGACAATCCGCAGGAGAGAATGGAATTTGGAACACACTGTAGTCTTCAGAATTTGCTACATTTTCCCCATCACCCAAATTATTTTAAATTGTAAGTAAAGTTTTCAAAGCTGTTAGCATTATTTTCTCAGATCACTCAAATTGTTTTCAGAAGCCATATTATCTGTGATGAATCAGAACATCTTTTATCAAAAGAGTTGCAAGAGCATTAAAACTATCGGGTATAATTTACAGCTTTTGCTCCTTTAGATTCAGCACTCTTCTGAAAAGAAGCTAATTTAATAAATAGAAAATCTAAGTTACAATCAAATTTATTATATTTACCAGACTTGAATTTCAGACGAGACACCATTAAACTTAATTTGAAGAGGAACGAACAGAACTGCCAATGGGCACTGTATTAGTAGCTTGAAAAATGTCTAATACTCTTGCAGTCAAGGGAGTTATGGTGTTGAGAGAAAAAGGAGGAGGAATTTTGTTTGTCTTTCTCTGTATCTCTTTTATATTGTGCAAGCTGAAATAAAGGGTAGAACCTCAGCCCAGAAGTCCAGAAGAGGGGAAAAAGTGTCCTCTTCTTAGATTTTTCCATGACTTCTAGCATGCCTTCACAACCTAGCACTACAATTCTGCCTAAAAGTCCTCAAATTACTGCTAGAGCAGTTGATATTATATTGGTGGTTTTAAGTGCATATGTGAACACTTGCCACTTTATGCTGCATACCTGATTTAATCCCACAAGTTCTGCATCCACAAAATTTCCACTGAATGCTGGGTGAGTTCTGTCCTTGGAAGGCTTCCAGATCAGGGTTTTCTGTCAGAAAAAAACCCTCAATAAAAGTCATATTCAAAAACAAAAACAACAAAAAGCAGTCTTTTCCTTCTCTTGTATTGTCATTATTCTCCTCTGAGTCTCAGTCCCCACAAACCCTCTCTAACTGCCAAGTAAGTCTGTGACAGAGATCATATTTTATTCACAAATCTGTAAATGCAGTCTGTTATTTTGTGATCACATTAATTGCATTTATGCTGTGGAGATTTTTAATTCAAAGAGACGCTGCTGTGTTTTGTGTACACCATCTAAACCTGAACAGAGTTTTTGTTCTTTCTGGGGACTTTTACTGACTTTCAGATATTTAAAATCTGAAGTTACACATCTCTTTGATTCATCTTCTATTAAAGAATGTTGGCTGCCCTAAAACTGGCAAAATGATAAAACAAGAGGAAAAAAGCAGTATTCCAGAGAACTATGATAGTGTATAGAGTTTCTTTCCTGAAGGTACGTTGCCACCTAGCAAACATTGAGAATAATGGTCACAAGAAGAGTAAAAAAAATAGAAAACCCCAATCACTTAATCAGCTATGATCTTTGGCTTAATTTTGAAAAGCTTGATCAAAGAAAGCACTTGAGGTGTGAGCATTCCTACTGAGCTTTTTGTACAAAGAGGGTAGTCTCTGTATGGATGTGGCCTGTCCTCTGCAGGACCAAATGAAGTCAACCATTGACCTGGCTCTGTTTACTGTAGCTGAACTCTGCACAGTTGAGAATGTGGAAGAGGAGGAGGATGATGATATATTAACTCCTTCTGACACTTCAGGAGATGTGTATGCTAAAATGCAGAGCCCTTGGTGCTGTGGAAGTCCAGGAGGCAGCTTGCAGTAAGGGAGGCTTTGACAGTCAAAGAGGCTATAGCACAGTGGCCACAGCTGGTACAGAGATAGAGTCTCACTCTGGAATGCCATATTCTTTTAGTCTCTCTTTTACACACATAGTTCGTTGAGGAATCTCACAGTTTAAAGATGACAAATTTGAGATGCAAAATAGAAGAGGATCAGATTATTACACAAGAAGAGCTAGATGAACTTTTAGTAGAGAGGTAGGAACAAGATGAAATGCAGTAATACCAACTGCAAGATCATGCATTTATGGGCAAAAAGCTAGAATTTCTGCTCTGAATGCACAGTGATCAAGAGCTGGAGAATTCCATGCATGAATGAGTATTTCTTACTCCAGCCATCAAACAGCCACACCAAAGAACGACTAAGATGTAGGCCAAGGCTGCAGTACAATGTGGAGCTGATGAAGTAGCTCCATACTGAGAACAGAATTGGAGATGAAATCAGAGATGACTGAATTGAGTTGGTTGCACCTTCCTTCAAAGGTAAAGAAGCAGAGAAGGGTAAGAACCTTTCTATAATTATAAGAAATCACACACAAAACAAAGACAAGACCTGAAAAAACAACTTGCATGACACTGCAATCTTACAGAAGATTGGGCTGTCAGCAAAAAGAGGTTGCATGAGTTTCTGCAGACGCAGTAGTAATGACCACATGGCAGCAGTCAGCACTTGGTGAAATGCTGGAACTGTTGGGAACCAACTAGACTTCAGTGGCTGGGAACAAAAGTCCTCAGAATAGCACCAGACAAGTGTTTTGCAAGGTGAAATAAATGCCTTCCTGTTAGTAAACTGACAATTTCTTTTGTGAACTGGGGCATGCATCTCTCATTAGATAGGAATTTTAGTTTTTCCCTTCTTTTGTGTCAATGATATCCAGTCTGGTCCTCAGTAAAGCTGAAACAGTCTGTTTTGTAAAAAAAATAATAAAAAAAGCCTAATGGATATTAATCTTCAGCAATTCCATGTGTTCTAAATATCAGCATTAAGACTAGCAGGAGTGCCTGCATTTGTGAATGTATCTGAGAAGGAGTGCCATGTCAGGAATAGTTCCTCTCCAGCTCAGTGTAAGTTCATATTTTATTACGATCTAAGCATAACTGGCATTGAATCAAGCTGTTCTTATTCCTTACTGCATGAAGACTGAAAATTGGTACTGTTCATGCGGTTCTGTACCAGTGAACAGCTGCAGCTGGAGCCACTTGTGTGAATGTCATATCCAGGAGGTTTGAGGTTGCTGCCTAGTATTTGCCATATGGACAGCAAGTAGGATTTGAATTTCCAGCCTGCCAAGGGTGGCTAAAGTACTGGGGGCTAAAGGAGTCCCTGAACACACAGTAGCCCTGAGTTCTCTGCCCATACCAACCCATGTAAAGTGAGGGGGAAGGAAGGGGCCTGCTCTGAGTGCAATATGATGGTATCTGTATGCTTAAATGCTATTCAAAAGATGCAAAAAAAGTCTGTTTTACAACTTTCTAGACAAAAGTAGTGTCCCACTGCAGCTTATCTAAGGTCAGGCTGTAAAGGCCAGTTACTGGCAGAATTTAGCATGAAACTAATGCTCTTTGTCTCATGGTGAATGTGGCATACAGGCTTGGTGCTATTTTGTTGCCTGCACCAGCTTTTCTTCTCAGGTTACTTAAAAAGTATCATGTGAATAAAAAGGTACCATGAATCAAAAAGTACCATGCATATCTGCCTTCTTGGCAGCTCATGTCTGTTCTCCATAGCCTGGCAGGACTACCCGGTGACTACCCAAATATTCTAACGCAGMGATCATAGCTGTAGGTCATGTAATATCCTATGAAATAGGAAACCTTTAGTAATTTAGAGCTGGTTGACATAATTTGCAGAAGTGCTAAGGAGGTATGAAGTGATGTAAAGGAAGTATTTGAAATTTTCTCTTGTGAAAAAAAATGCCAGAGACTAATGAAAGTGTAATTTTACTACAGAAAGAGGAGGCCAAGAATTCAAAACAATGGGACCCTAAAATCAGGCACTGGAATCCATATTCTTACATGGAATATAAGTATGTAAATAATTAAAGACATTGAAGAGATCTTAATGGGCCTGATTTTCTATAGGTAATTTCTGAAGTTCATTTTCTTAGCACTCACATCAGGTATCTTTGGAGTCTGTTAACTTAGTTGCCCAGAAAGAGACACCCAAGAACAGTTTTGAGAATTTTAGCCTTTCAGTCTTAATTTAGACCCTATTTTTGAATATCTGTCCTTTGCGATATAAAATGCATAATATTAAATCATTTCAGTAATGGAAGTTATTTGATTCTCTGTTCCTGAACAAAGAGACTCCACTTGTAAAACATCCTTATAGATGATGGATTATTTTCAAACATATTATTACCAGAACACTATTATTTTTGTGTATGAGTTTTATAGATTTATTTTTACTTTTCAAAAATGCGAAGAAATAAGCTCAATCTCACTGTTAAATTAACAGACATCTGTAAGAAAAGCCTCAACTTTTTAATAGCTTTGGAATGCAATAACTTTGAAATATTAGATAGACTCTGGATTATACAGACTTTGGTTACACTCCAGGGAAATTTTAAGTATAATAATAGCTACAAGATTACCTTTTGTTGTCTGAATACTATACAAAGATGCTTAAAATGACTAGACAGAAAATTGTGAAAGCAGCATATGACTCAAATTATATATAAAATATGGGATTACTAGACTAAAATCTGTATGTGGGGAAAACTTAGTGACAATCAGAAAGGAATCTTCAGGAATATACACTAAGGACTCTGTCCTTATATTTCTACAGTTGAGTCAAATAGTCTGAGTAGCTGGACTGTGAAGAGTCTTTCCAGAAATTCACAATGACTTTGCAAAAGTTCAGTAAGTTCTTACATCTTTCACACATTTCCCTGTCCTTGGTTTCCCTGTGTTTTGCTTTCATCTATCCTGCTGTGATGCCTTCCACAATTTTCCATAATTACAGAAGCTGGGACGGACAATGCCCACAAATAGTGAGGGTTTACAATGATAAACTATATGAGGGTTGCAGTGATCAGCTTTACCTGAAGGAATAAAAGGACAAAATAAGCTTATCCTCTGTTCATGCCAGTTGTCAGAGCTCCATCAATGGGATGGTGCTGTGCCAATGTAGGAAAGCTGAGAATCTGCTCCAGAGTTTTTGGAAGAACAGACAGCAGCCCTCTTGGCAGGGCAGCAGACCCAGGCTCCCAGTTACAGAGCCGGAACAGTCAGATGATTACAAGAATAAGAATTATGAATTCCAAAAAGTCCAAACAAATTCTTCTTGCTTGTTCATATCAAGATTTATATGAATAGCATAACTTGAGGCCTGGCAAGATATTTTTCTTTCAGTTTTGCCATGGGTTTCTTTACAAGCCTGGCCCCCATTAAAATGGCAGGATACCTAACGCTAGAGGTCTGGCTGATGTCTCAGCATTTATATGCGTAGTTCTATTGGCTGCAATGTCACTGCAGTAAGGGCAGGGTAGCCAGAGCCAGTTTGTCCATATCCTCAGAAGAAATTAGTTCTCAGTGCTTGGTTGTGCTATAAGAGCAGTCCCTGAGACTCCTCCTGAGAACTGTAATGCTCTTCTTCAAACCTAGAGAAATATTTAAAGAAGAGGAGGCACAGTAACCTCTTAAATGGTTTCTTCTCACTTTGCCTTTCAGTGTTTTCCCTGCAAAGCCTAGAAATCAAAGCAGTTCAGAAACCGTCCATTTCTAGTGTGAAATCCAAGTTGTAGGTTTCCAGTGCTGCTACATCTTTTCGGGCCCTCTTACTGTGAGTATCTAAGCCCTCTTGGAATAGCAGCTGCTGGGAGGGGACTGGAAACCCCATGGTGGATTTCAGGCTCTCAAACATTTACAAAATCTGTAAACAACAACAGAGTGGGAAACCTGTTCTTTACTGAGAGCAGCTATGGAAGCAGAGAAGCAAACTCTTACTGGTTAAGAGTTTTTCATCTCCTTGTCCATTTTTGCTGAGAACTGGAGTGGCAGGAGGTGGAAACCCAGTCTAAAATTTGAGTGATGGGCGTAGTGGGATGGAGATTCTTTTCTACTCAGTGTCTCTGCAGGGAGGTATCACCTGTAGGAATAAAGATCCAACCTGATACTCAGAAGCGTGCCAGTGACCTTCATAAAAGCAGTTACTTGAAAGCCAAAGAGTGGGAGGAAGAGTCACATTTAGTGGCTGTGTTGTAGCTCAGAACTTGTGTTGGTTTCTTTTTCCTTTCTTGAAAACCTATTTTTCATGTATTTTAAACCTAGAAGAGACCACTATTATCATTAAGTCCCTGTGTAACATCAAAGAAGGGTTGCAGCTGTGCACACTGAAGGTCTGGAAGAGAAAAACTCCTTTTCTGAAACACCTAAGTAGTTGCAAGGTCACAAGCATTTCCAACTCCTCACCAGCACCTGGGGTAATACATAAAATATTTTTGGTGGCACACAATAGCATATGAAAGGTTTACACTGATGGTAATTTATACAGCACTGTCCATTCTCTCTCCCTTCACCTTGTAATTCACTAACAGTTGGCGGTGTTTGGCCTACCATTCATGGCCACTGATGAAAGAGCACTGAATGCCCTAAAATGGTATATACCACCAAATGTAACAAGTCTAACTAATGTCAATTAATGGCCTTTGATGCTGTTGTTGTCTGTGCTCCATCAGGTTAATGATTTGACTGCCATTGCTCTACATAGCTTCTTCTGCTAGTTTCAGAACTATTGAATTTTGCACTAGGGTCATACTTAAAACATTTTGGTTGCACATGCTATTACCATAGCTTAGCCAAGCAATCAGGACTTGAGATATACTTGTGGTACAGCCTCCATTGTTAAAACCACGTTCACCAGAGTTATATGATGGCCAGCACCTGGATGTCTTTGGTACACTACAAGTTCCATGAGATGAATGTTCCACTGCTTTCTGTATCTGTGGTATAAGATGATGGTCACATTGCAGGTGCTGGTAAGGAATTTAAGTGTTGATTGCTTCCATTAAACATCTGAAGTACTATAAACAAAAATTATATTCCTTGGCCAATTCCTGGAGAATTGAACCTGACAGTGATCAAACAGAAATATGTCCCTGGGACTTTCCTGGCTGAAATGTTTTTGATAATCTGCCTCAAGTGAGCTTTCCATAACATTTCACCTGGTAGACTGTCCTGGGCCCACCCACTGAGCACATTTTCTATCACCCCTTAGTTTAGCTTGGTATCAGCTAAGTTTCCAGTAATGTTTATAATGCTTATTGCCTCCTAAAGGAAAAGTAAGACCCTTGCACTTTCTGTGATCATTGCATAACAGGCAAGAAGATCACAGTCATTTTAAGAGCCAAGTGAGTTTATATGCACTATTTGTGAGAAATCCCTTACTCAAACTATCCCAAATTTAGATCAACAACTGTATTCCCTAGATAGATGAGAAGCACCAAATGCCAAGAAAATCTATGTTATCATATGACTCTTCAAGCCCTCATTATCACCACATGGTTCTTGGCTGTAATTTTATCTCTGATTCCATAAAGCAGTTCCAGTATCTTAATGCTATGTCCAATTCTGGACTAAGAAAGTAGCTTGATTTTTTCCAGATTGTTCAGAGAGATAAGGAAGAAGTTCCTTCTCCTATCTTGGAGAAGGAACTATCCTATCTAGGAAATCACTGAGTGCTCCCTGTCCTGTAGTAGAACACACAATCAGGGCACAGGTTCAGGGTGAAGATGGCGATGAGCCAGGAAAATGGGAATGGTGCCCTCACAGAGGCATCTTGACAGGGTTTCAACCAGTGAGGCAGAGAGGCTGATATTGGTGACTCAGATCCAAAGGACAGGAACTCCATGGTGAAAAAGGTCCTATCTGAGCTTTAGTTCTGTAAAGGATCACTCAGGGCTGTCCTAAAAATTGTTTTATTCAAGGCATTTCTTGGCATTTGGAGATGACAGTTGCTTGGTGGCATTTTGTTCCAGATTCTGAAGTCAGAGCAATCCATTCTTCCTTTCAGCCACTTCTTCTCTCTATTCTCTCTTTCTTTCTCCCATGCTCCTTTTCTCTCTGACATTGGTATTACTCAGCTAAAGTGACGGAGGCTGCTCAGAACCTACCCCAAAATGTTAGAGATGCGTCAAGACCTGTCTGTCCTGTCTTTGATTCCCTCTTCTTTCCATTCTTTCCTTTCCTGGTAACCTTTTTCCCATCTGTCTGCCTGGGCTGTGGTTCTCAGAGGAGCTGTGCTGTACTGAGATGGCTGGAAAGGGATTGGTACTGTGATGCTTTCAAGTGGAGCTAGACAAGAAAGAAACACTGAAATTATCCCCATGAGAGATGGCAGGGGTAGAGGGCTGGAGGGAGGGAGGGAGAACAGCAGAAGAAGAAAAGTGGGACTGGGATTTTTCATCTTGACAGCCTACAAACTGAGGTCTTTGGCCAATGTCCGGGTGTGTCCCATGTCCAGTTAGGCATTTATCTACTTCAGGGTAGTCAAAGGCTGTGCTAATGATGAGGACTGTCTGCAGTTCTGCTCTCTACACCTTAAGAAAGAGTTATAGAAAAACAGCTGGAATGATTAAGGCCTTCAGAGTTACTATGTTAACTGGGACTCTCCAGTTTGGAGAGGAGGAGGCTGAGGGAGAATSAGTGAGGTTTACAGAATCATGAAGGGACTGGATAAGGTGAATGCATAACTGTTATTCACCAGATCCTACAACACAAGAAGTAGGAGGCATTCAGTGAAACTAATAGGAGACTGGTTAAGATCTTTTTTACACAGGGGGTAGTGAACTTCCAGAATTTGCTGTCCTAGTGAACCGTGGAGGCAGAAAATATCAACAGGGTCAAATTGGGGTTGGACAAATTCAAGGACAGCAGGTCTATAAGCTGATACTAAAGGGAGTATGCAAGGATGTACCTTCTGACATCCCTGACAACCCTGGTGATTGCGTTTGCTGGGGGAGTACAAGGGGAATAGACTGCACAAAGCGGCCAGGAACACATATACTCCCTAAATGGTGGTTCCTACTGCTACCGCCGTAGAGAAGATAGTGGCCTAGCTGTACCCCAGTCTGTTGCAACCATGTTACATTCTTACATAAGAGGAGAAACAAACATGTCAGATATTGGCTCTCAGACCCAAAAGATGGCATGCGTTTTCCGTGATCCTCCACTCACTCCAAAATGGAAAGCACTCATTCTTATATTTTCCCAAGTTCCTTTATAAACTTCTTCAGATTGGGCAAACAGAAATAGCTTAAACAGAAGATGGCAGTCCTCCAGGGGGGAATGGTTTAGTAGTCTTACTGTCCATCAGCTCCCCACCCCAACTATATTCTTTTGATCAGACCCTTTTTTCACTGTACAAGAGGGAGGGGGTCTCTGCTCTGGCTGTAAAAGGACGTTCAAGAGAAACAAGCTTAGGTAACACCAAACCCAGATTTTAGTCAGAGATGCTTTTGTCTTGGCCAGTCAAAAGGAAGAGATTAGCACATATCCCGGGTAATTATTTGAAGAAAATGGTTATATTAATTTCAGTCTCTTCACATCACTGAACCAGAGTGCAGTTATGTACTGTTGGGTTATTGGTGAGATAGTGGCAGAATGATTGGGGAAGTCAAAAGGCAAAAGCATGCAGAATGTGTGGTTATCAACACAGTAATTGGATAGTTTTTAAGCAAATAAAACAGACACTGTCATGCAATATATTACAAAGGATTATAATATTGTATCAGAAAGTGGAGGTTTTACCAAGTGACCTGATTACATTCACTACAGGCAAACAGAGGACTTTTTCATTGGTAGTCAACTCCAAGGAACCACAAAGAGAGGGGACAGTCACTCCACAGGTGTCAAGGCTTCCCAAAGAATGGGAAATTACGAACAACACTGAGGGGAGGAAAGTTTTTGAGAGGAAGAACATGAATTGAAATTGTGAATTCTGTTAGATGGCTAAAGAACCATGTTTCATTTAAAAAGGATGACTTTTTCTAATAGGCTAATATGGTTCAGTGGTGTCAACAGCAGTCAGAGCAAAAATGCAATATATAATACTGATAATTTAAAAAAGGGGGAGAGAACAAAAACATAAAATTGATTTACAAAGTGGGGAAAACAGGAAGATTGACTGGCAAGTTTAAAAACAATGCAAATTTTCTAATGCTTATTTGTAACACAAGAATTCTTGCAATGGTATAAAATCTTTTGTTAGATTGAGATAGTAAATTTATAATAACGTAGAAAAGGCAAAGTTTTTAGTATATATTTCTGATTTGTACCTGAGAAGGAACAGGATGATGGAGATGGTGATACTGAAATATTTTTATTCATATTCATATGAATGAAATATTTTCCTTCATTTTCATTTTCATTAGAAAAAAAGATAAATTTTTAGAAGGAGAAGAGAAAGGAGAATTTTTCAGTTAACAAAGGCTAGGCAAATTAAAAAAATGGTCTTCATAGTGTACATCAAAAAGTCCTGTAAGAGCACAGATGTACTCCCTTTTCCAGCCACACCTGCGACCCTGCTCAGCCTTAGGTGGGCCACAGGACCATGCCTCCAGGCACCTTGTCCTCAGCTTGCCAGCCCCAGCAATGAGGATGTGGTCAGTGGCTACAAGAGCACCACCCATTTGGGCATCCCATCTGTCAAAAACCAATGGGTGCTGCCACTGCCCAGGTCCCACCTCGGACTGGCCCATCATGGACTCGCTCGTCTGCTCTTAGCGCTGTTCTTCGGGGCCTGCGGCACTCGCTCCCTCTCCCTGCTGTTGGCTGGGGACAGCAGTGGCGACAGCTTGGACGGGCACTCATCAGCATGTTTCCCACCAAGGTCACCACCCACAGCACACAACCACATCATCAGCCCTAGCCCTGGGAGTCCCTGTTAGGGCTTAGCCCAGCCCTCCTTCCTCCAGCCCCCTGACCCCGGCCACTGCTGTGGGGGTGCTGAGGAGCATCCCCTGCTTCCGGAGCTGGGGCTCTTCTTGGAGACGCCAGCGGTCCCCCAGACTCTGGTGTCCCACGGGAGAGCTGGACACCTAGCGCAGGCCGGGGCGGGGGAGGAGGAGGAGAAGCCGAGGAGGAGGAGGAGGCAGGCAGGCCGCAGGGGGCACTGAGGGGCCGCCCCGCTGGCTTTGCCCACTAGAGGGCAAGAGAGTCCCACACAAGCGCAGCGGGGTGGCCTGCCCCTGCGAGGTCTCTGGTGTCTCCTTCCCTCCTTCCCCAGCTGTGCCCTCAGCCCTGGCGAGGTGCAGGGCTGGGGTGGGGGGGAGTGTTACAGTGTTATGGCCCCTCAGAGAGCCTCCTTGGGAGAGCGTGGCAGAGCCTGGCCTCTGCCCTGCCACACAGTGTCAATGAGGAGGTGTCTGGCTTCGTGGAGATGTCTTCTGGAGGAGGGCGAGAAGGAGCTGGCCTGTGACCTTCAAGTGGGCGCTGGGACATGAATTTGACACGCAGGAGATTAGCTCAGCCTTGGCTGCCAGAGGGCTAGCAGGGAGCTTGCGTGCTGGCAACTGTGTGCTGGTGGCCTGCTCGAAGCAGATGCTTCAGCTCATGGTAGACTTACTTATTGCTTTTGCATCTGGATAGGCTAAACCCCTGGGTGAATCAGCTTGGCATCTCATGTAGGCCACCCTTTCAACATCCTGCGGTGGAACAAAGTACCAGTTACTCCTGAATTCACTTATTTTGGAAATCTTCTGTATGGTCATGTTACCATTGATGGAGATGCAATCACTTGCCTCCAGAAAGCTAGAGAGGCCTTTGGCCATTCCAGAAAATGGGCCTGGATGCAGCATGAAACCAAGGTCTCCATCAGGATAGAGGAGTACCAGGCTGCTGTGGCTGCCAGGGTGCTGACCAAGTGATAAGCAGAGGCATCCGTCGAGCTTACAGAGAGCTGCAGAAGCTCCAAGAGAGGCACTTTCTGTCTTGGCCCCAAGGCAGGTGATGGCAAGGTAATCGAGGCAGGTTGCTGACTGCATGTCTGTTCTAGCATTGATAAGTGGGGTCCTGTTGATGGTCTGGATATGTGCCTTGGTTGGTATGTGAGTGCTACCACATCTCTCAGGTAGTGAACTATCTGAAGAGAAAATGTAGCTGGCTAAGGGAGAACTTCAAGGATATCCTAGAGCCTAGTTTGAGTGCAGTCTACTGACAAGCTCTTTTGAGTTTGCAGTCATGAATGGGCAGCAACAACGTGTGAGTGTGAAGAAGGCAGAAATTTCTTTGAAAAGCAACAGTGTGCTGTTGGGCAGGAAATGCACAATAGGCAAAGGATGGGGCAGTAGCAGCAGAGCGGTTCTCAAACTGAGTAGTTCTGTGAACAGTGTCATAAAAACTGCTTACCATGGGTAGGCCTGTGCAGTCCTCTGCATACACAGCAATTTTAACTTCCTCCCCTTTTCTCTTTCCAGTTAATGGCACTTTCACTCTTGAGCTGGAGGGACTTGTGAAATGGACAACTAATTCAGTACAAAAGCAGCAGATATGTACCTTATTTGCCTTGAAGCATCACCAGCAGATACACGCTTTCCAAAAGACTATATCACCATCTCTATCAATACACTCTATCTGACAGATAATGGCATTATTACTTTTGTACTTAAATTAAGATATTTTAAGCATATAACCTGATACTCCCTGGACTCCCTGAACTTCCAAGGACAGCCACAAAGATTGTATTCCGCCATGCTTTTTTTATGTAGGTTCACTAATTCCTGCAAGTGGCAAAATGTCATAATGTCAGATATGCTGCTGCAGCTGCATATCACATGGTAACATTGATGCTGATATGTTTTTTTTTTCAGAATATTGCATCTAAACTGTCTTATGTTTTATAATCCTCCGGTCTGAAAAATTAGGCGGGAGGTTGTACGTCATATTAAATATACCATCTTCTGGGATCCTTGTAGGTAATGTTTTATGTCATAAATACTTAAACATTTTTCCTACAGTTTCTGAAATGAAAAGGCAAATATATTCCTCTAGATCCATTTTTCGTAAATCTGTAGGCATTTCTTATGTTAATCCAATCAACTTGAATCATGTGGCTAGTAGGTTAATCAAACCATTTCACAAGTGTGTTATTTATTTCCACGTAATCTAATGTTTCATAATTATGGGTTTCAGTAACTTTTCATTGCTGAGATGACATGACTTTTCTTTGGAAGATTAATTTRTGCATTTATATTAATAGTTTAATGCCCTCACCGTCCATTCTAGGGAAATGCTGAATCACGTGTATAGCATAGCAGGTGGGATTCATCTTATCATATCTAGACCTGTGTTATGTAGAAGTCTACATCTAATATAGGCTCCCTTCATACACAGGGGGAAGAATACGCATCTCTAGAGCATGAGTCATGTCTTCCTAAAGTAGATGCCTTGAATAGGTCAGATGATTCGCTCCCTAAAATTGTACCTATTTCTCTGCATTAAAGAACAAGTAATTTACTTATCTAGACTGCAGCAGCATGCAGTGAGGTGAGATTAATTATACGCTATCATATTCAGATTTGTATTATGCTTCAAATACCCTGAAGATTCCTGTCTGCAAAGAAATCTGAAAATGACATTGCTTTCTATATTATTTTCTATTTATAAAAAGCAGCTCTTTAAAGTTTGCTGACTCAACACATTTTTTAGTAAAGTTGGCAAATGCCATGTGTTTCACTGGCAAGTTGTAGATCCTCTCTTGTTAACAGCATAAATCTTCCATTTCTCCAGCTGCAATGTTGGGAAATATATGAGGGAGGTATATTGTAAGTCCAGAGTGAAATTCTGTACTTTTGATGAAATTATGCAATCTGGGGGGAAGAAAGAAAACATTTCTTGTGGCAGGCTGTTTTTTTTAAATTGGTGCTCAAAAACTGATGTGAGAAGTTGTTGTACAGTTGAACTGGTAGGCAGAGTACAGGTGAAACAGTTAAAAAAAAAAAAGTCATGATGTCTAAAACTTGCCAGAGGTGTCACATTAGCGTAGTACATGCCAGAAGAATATGTGCCAGGAACTGCTTAAAAAATGCAAGATCTTCTGACCAGCTCCGTTAGCAGGAGTTAAAATCCTGCATAAAGCTGATGAGTAAGCTCTTGATGACTCACTGTGGCAGATGCAGTCTTTAATTCCAGGAGGGTATAAGGGAAGTGGGTGTGAATCTCTAGTTGAGGGGAGTTAGGGGTAGAGATGTTTGTACCTCAGTGTCTTGGGGATAGAAGTGTATGCTTTTAATATAGCCTGAGATATCAGTAAAGCCAAACTTCTGTAAGGGGTAAGTTTGACATTACACATCACACATAGATTTTATGTGAAGCAGGGTTAGAACACCACCTACTCGCAGATGGGTATAATTTTGGGGATGTCCTGCATAATTCATGTGTGGCTTTGATACTTATGAGTAATTTAGACATCAAAGCCTCAACTTAGATAACACTTTTATAACACCAAACTTCCTATAGCCAATAATATGTAGGCTTTCATGCAAGTTCCTTAAAAAATGATACAACTACTTCCTTCTTTACTTTTAGATATTTTACATAAGTAATGCTGTTCTGAAGTACAAGGTAGAAAATACTGAAGCCTGGACTAGAGAAAAAATTAAAATCCCATATCTTACTCTTCACTGGGACTAGAAATGTAAATTTTAAAGGACTGGAAGCCTCTTTCCCATTGTTTCTAGACTGAATAGCACACCAAATATCAGGACCTCCAGTCCCTCTGTTATAATCCTTGTGCTTTGCCAGTGGCATGAGCTTTAATTTCTCAGCAGTCCAATTTCCTAACAAGCAATTTTATGTTCTCTTCCAAGTCACCCATTATGCATGGAAAAAAACTTCTCATTAATAACCATAAAGCTCCTTTATTGTTCTCCTTCAAATCTCCTTAAAACTTCCTTCTGACATAAAACACTTGTCATTGGCTAGGCCTGTTGCTTTTTATTCTCAACACTGCTTTTCCCTTATCCTTCCCCCATGTGTCTGTAGTATACACCTGTTGTCTTTCATCATGGGTTAAGATCATAAGCTCTTTGGGCATAGACCATTGCTCTTATTACATGTGTCTACAGTATCCAACACAATGGGACTGTGATCCCTGAATGGGGCCTCTGGGTACTACTGTGATCAAGTTGATAAAGAATAATGATTTTTGACATGGGGAGTTCTGCAGTTTTTACCAAGTCATTCTGCAGTTGTTCACACTGATATAACCATTGTGTATTTGAGCAGTGTCCTTAAACCTGATATATATGGTAAATGCTGTGGAACATTCCCAGAGAGCATYGGAGCAGTCCTTGCTAGTGCTGATTTTCCTGGGTTTTGGGGAGGGGGAGGGGGATTGGTCTGCTCTTGCACATCAAAATGCATGGACTGATGGGCAGCAACTGTTTCTTTTTGTGGGTTTGAGCAGAACTGGAACAATGGGACCCTGCTCTGCAGCTCCTGAACCCTGTCCTGCAAACCGTAATAATGGCCAGTGGAATCACGTAAAGGGAGATGGCTGGAGCTGCAGGGTGGGTTCACGTGCCACTGGTGCGCAGTATGTCCTAACAGTTTCGTAAACATCCCTGGGGATGTGGGACGCAGCCTTTCCCTGCTGCAGTCCCCCCTGTTAGGTATGGGAGCTGGAAGTCTCCTTGCCTCCTCTCCAGTGTGGAGTCCCAGCCACAAGCGGGGAGAGGCACAAAGGGTGGGTTGCGCCAGCCAGAGCTGGGCCGCTGGCTTTTGGGGTGGGGAAGGTGAGGAGAGCTGCTCCCTCTTCTGCACGCCCATTGAGCAGTGAGACATGCAGAAAGTCGGTTATTTTTAATTAACCCCCTTGCAAAATTCTCCTTTCCCTGAGCTCTGTTTCCAGCCTCCACCAGTGACCTTCCGGGGCCCTGCCCCCTCGGAGATGTACATCATCATTCACACCATGCAATCTCTCCCCCTAGCCCCCACGATATTATGTTTCCTCTCCTTTTCTCCCTCTCTCCTTCTCTTACCCCCCTGCCCCAAGGTCCTGCCTTCAGGTTTTGCATTTAATTCCCTGGGGCTGCCGGAGTTATCCTCTCCCTCGGCGTAAGTCTCCGTATTGTGCCCAGTCCTTGAGCTGTGCTCCAGCAGTCCTGGAAAACCAGGAGACCCTTCTGTCCCTTTGCTAATTAATGCAGCTGTATTGGAGCGCGGCGAAACAACAATAACATCAATCATCGACATCATAAGAAGAAACATAAATCCTCCCCCCCGCCTTCCCCGGATCTCTGCCGGCAGTTTGAAATAATAACTTCTTTTTCGGGAGGAAGATACTTTTTCAGCAACGGCTTGGGGTCGATTTTCTGCCACAGTGCCCCCCGCCCCCCGGCTGCCCCCTCGTAGCCGCCTCCGCCTTGCCCCGCGCCGGGCTCCGAAAAACTCGCGCCGGGCCCCGGCCCCGGCCCCGGCC
>NW_020450263.1:633203-636226 GCF_003343035.1 Apteryx rowi | reverse complement strand
GCGGGCGCTGCGGGCATCCCCGCGGCGGGGGCACCGGGCATATTCAGCGGGTGCCCCTCTCCCCCCCCAAAGCTTGGCCCGTTCATGTATTCGTTGGCCCGGCGCGCGGCCGTGCCGCAGCGCGGAGGCAGAGCGGCCGCGAGCAGTGCCTAGCGCTGGAGCCGCGGCTGTATTGCAGCAGGTAGGGCTGCGCGCTAGGACCTCGGAGGAGCCTTCCCGCAGCAATCAGGACTACCTTAAACCCAGCCCAATGCCTCTTCCTGCGCCACTCTGCGTGCTGGATGGAGATCCACAGTCAAGAGCTGCAGCTCAGTGCTGGAGTACAACATTTCACAGGGAGCCCTGCAGAAGCAACACCTGTTTCAAGCCAGCCAAGAAAGACACAAGCACTTGTACGTTTCTGCTTTGCTTGTGGATCGTCAATAATCCTAACCCAATGGACATCTGCTGAGCCTCCTGAGGAGTCTGGATAATAGATTTGGACGTCAAAAGTTATTTTTTTTCCTTTTTCTTTTTTCTTTTTGGATTTATCTCAGCCAACAACGTGAGATTTCCCCCCTCCCCCCTTTGCGGGATTCATGCTGATGTATGCAGTCTGTTATAGAGTAAAAACAGCGCATGCCTTTCTGGAGTCAGAATCCATAAATCCTGACGTAGCCTGTGCATCTTAAAAAAAATCCCTAAAACGCTTAGGTATTTAAGTTGCTATGGTCATTCTTATCTTAAACCAAATGGAGAAACTACGGATTTTTTTCTTTATTACAGTTGGATGGGCTGAAGACCTTATTGCTTGCTAAGAGCTGGGGATATATGCATATATATAGATATACACATCTATATGTTTATAAATATGTCAGTGTGTGAGTATAAAGTGGTGGTTTCTTAGACTAACTGGTTTGACCTTGAACCTGTACCAGTCAAAACAGAATATTACTTTTATTTATGCATTTAATGGATTGAAGAAAGAACATTTTCTCTGTAACTGCGATAGGGAGGGGAGAGGAGTGGAATATACCTAATCTTATATCTCCTGGGTTTGGCACCATCATTATTGTTTATTCTTATTCTCTAAAAGCAGAATCTTCTGATGGCTCCCTTAGGTGAAGTTGGGAACTATTTCGGTGTGCAGGATGCAGTACCCTTTGGGAATGTGCCCGTTTTGCCGGTGGATAGTCCGGTTTTGTTAAGTGACCACCTGGGTCAGTCTGAGGCAGGTGGGCTACCCAGGGGGCCTGCAGTCACGGACTTGGACCATTTAAAGGGGATCCTCAGGCGGAGGCAGCTATACTGCAGGACTGGATTTCATTTAGAAATCTTCCCCAATGGTACTATCCAGGGAACCAGGCAAGACCACAGCAGATTTGGTAGGTATTATCATTAACCCTTTAGTGGTCATGTGATGAAATAATGTGATAGAAGTGCGGGCGGGGGGAGTTGGGGGGGTGCGAAGCGGGCGGAGAGGGTTTTTTTGCGGTGATGTCTGATCAGCGAAGGGAAGAAATGAATGTGTCCGGAATTGCAGATATTCGCAAGTGGCACAACCGCAGCGAAGCAGGAGCCCGCACCAAAGTCACGGCGGTTGTGGTGGCGATATTTACGTAGCGCCAAGTTCTGCTTAAGTGTAGATACATATTGGGAGGTGGTGGTGGTGGTGGAATTTTTGCTCCGGACGTTTCTACCGAATGATTTGATTTCACGAGTTTAAAGGGTTTTTAATCATTAACCACTACAATTTAAAATTCACCGAGTTTCCTGAAGGGAGTGGCTGTTGTCCTGTACGCAAATTAACGCAGGCTTTTCTTTCGTTTTCTCTCCCGATTACCTGCCCTAGTAACTGCCTGGCTTGCAAATTGAACGTATTCTGATTCTCGGCGAGGGATTCAGCGGCAGCGGCTGCCGGTCCCCGCCGGGGCCGGCCGGGGGCTCGGCTGCCCGCCCCGACGGGCGGTGGTAGCCCGGCAGTAAGAGCAGTGCCGGCCCCGCTGCGGAGGCAGCAGGCAGCAGGCAGGAGGCTGGGGCGCGCAGGTACCGGCCCCGGGCTGCGCTCGCAACCCTGCCAGAGGCGTGCAGCGAAATGTGCCTTTCCGGAGCGGTGCGGTGTGTAAGGCTGGGAGCTAATTTTAAAGAGCATTCCGAGGATTTCATTTCCAGGGGACGCTATTTGTGACTCAGCACTGAGGGCTGGAGGCTGGAGGGCTCATGGCTCCATGCACTTTGGAGAGCCTGTGCACGCACACATGCACACACACGCGCGCACGCACGAGTCAGCCGGGCCTGGAGCTTCCTTGCTGCCAGGGAGGTTGTTAAAGGCCCGGCAGGCTGAATATGCGAAAGTAGCTGGAACAGCCTGGATGATCCGATTCTTTGTTTTTTAAGGAGGGGTGAGGAAAATATGCCAGGTTAGCTAGCCACGCTCCCAGCTGTTGGAAGGAGTTAACTTGTGAGTGAACCAACCTGACAGCACTTAAATTCGGTCGTAAAAACAAAGTCCTGTGCTAATTTTTTTTTTTTTTTGCTTCGTGTTTTAATGCCAGATGTTGAACGATATCTAAACTGTATTTTATTGCTTTGCGAAGCTGTTTAGATAATACCGGTGTTGTAGGAGATGGTCGCCGAAGGGCGCAGACGGGAAGGGGCGTCGCGGGGTAGGGGAGGGAGAGAGGGTTCAAACTCGCGTGGTGGCAGGTTTGAGACCCCCCTCGGCCCCCTCTCCCCGGCACCTCGGCGCGGTTTCCCGCACTGCCTCGCTGCCGCGCCGCACGCCCGCCGCGCTGTCCTTGCCGCGGGCTGGGCGCCTGCGAGCACGGGCCAAGGGGGGGAAAAGTGCAGAAAGTGTCCTGCGGGAGCGCGGGCAGCGCCACGGCGAGGGGAAGGCAGGGATTTTGCACCTGGGCATCTTCCTTGGCACAGGGAGACGCTGTGAATAGCCGCTTCAATATCGGCGCGCGCAGGCTCCCCCCTTCCCCCTGCGGGTGCGCACCCGCGCACACCCGCGCTCACGGGAGCAGGCGGAGGGCGGGGGG
>NW_020450263.1:631651-632923 GCF_003343035.1 Apteryx rowi | reverse complement strand
GCTGCTCCCTGTCCAGCGCGGCCCTGACCACATTGTTCGAGGCGTCTATTTTTAAAAATGGCTTTGCAGCCGCAGTTGTAGGAAGCTAACAATTCCGAGGGGCAGCTATTCTCGCCCTTGGAGCGTCTTGGCTTTAAATAGATGGTTTTCTTTTTTTTCCCCATTTTTTTTTCTCTCTCTCTCTCGGTTCGGTCACCCTCTTCCCCCCCGAAAGCACCCTTGCACTAACTCTCGGTAATGCTCCGATGATGCCCCCCGCACGGTCGTGCAGGCTGGGCAAGGCGATGCGGCGGGATGCTTTGGGGTTCCTGGCTTAGAGAAGGGGGATATGAGTACCTGTGTCCCGGTGCCGTCACATTGCTGTTGTGTTTGTCGGCAAGTGGCCGAATGGCAGATGCTTTTTGGGTTTTGGTGATGGTCAAGTCTTCTGATTACCCTGCGAAGGTCTGCGGGCAACTCTCGGGAGCTGCCCATGGGGAGAGAGAGCTAACTTGCTCGCCTCTGAGCGTGTGGGGGAAACCTCTGTGTGTGTGTGTGTGGATACCCGAGTCAGGAGGAAGTTTTCCTGCAGGAATAAGGAGGACAAAGAGAACCCCGGGGGCTGCGCGTAAACTCTTCTCATAGCTCTGCCCCGTGGGAATCCCCCCTCCCCTCCCCCGCACACACACGCACACACACACACCTCTGGAGAGACATCAGATAAGAATAATTCTTTTGTGATGCTATGTTGGATGTGTGCCTATTGCATACAATAAACCGAGCCATATTGTGTGTCTATACTCGCCCGGTTCTGGAAGCCCTGGCATTTCGCAATACCTGCAGTAAGATGTCCATCTCTAAAATAAAAGCTCCTCGGGAGAGCAGGCTTGGGTCCCCCCCGTAATGCGATCCTATGTGATCAAAGCCTTATCTCTCCTAGGTGACAAAAGATTTTTTTTTTTTGATGCAGTCTCCTTTAGTCTAGGGCATTTGCTAGACAGTGGAGTCATTGTAAATTCAGGAACTCTGTAACAGCGGAGAGGCGTGCCTCTGTGCGTCAGCACAAGTACTGCATGCACAGCATTAAAAAAATAGGAGCATGCAGGAAAATAAAAAAAAAAAGCTTGTCAGCAGGTGACCTCCGCTCCCCGGGACCTGCTGCTACAAGGAACCGCTGCGTTCATCATCTGCAGGAGCCGCGCAGCCGCCGCCTCCTGCCTCCGCACCTCGCCCTGCCCGCGCCAGCTCCCGGGCTCGCAGGCGCTGCGGAGCCGGGCGGGCGGCGCAGGCTCC
>NW_020450263.1:518837-631461 GCF_003343035.1 Apteryx rowi | reverse complement strand
GGCGGGTTTTGGGGGCGACAGCGGCCCGCGGGGTGAGGGGGTCCCCGCCGTCGAGCCCTGCTGCTCCGGCCGCCGGTGGCGTCCCCGGGGCGCTGCGGCTGCGGCTGCGCTGCCGCGGCCCCCGCGCCCCGGCGACTTTGCCGCTGTTAAGCGCCGCGGAGGGGAAGGGGGGAGGCACCGCGCGCGGCGAAAGCCGAAAGCCGAGGAAGGGCCCTGCCGCCTCCTGGGGAGCTGTCGCTGTCTGCGCTCCGGGCTCTTAATTGGCATAATGTGGGGGAGTGGGAGGAGCGGTGACAGCTGTGACAGGCGGGAAACATCCCGGCTGAAAGGTCTGTTCCARCTGAGTGCCAAATGCGGAGCTTTCTAAAAGCAGACAGTAGGTGTCGGGAAAGGAGCCGCGGGAGCGGAGCAGCCCTGCTCGCTCTGCAGGGAGAGGGGAAAGCCTGGGAAATCCCTCCTGGCCTCTCCCCTGGGCCGCCTCCCCACCCACCCCCTCGCTATCTCTTTCATGAGGCTGAACTTGCAGTAACTTCATCACGAGGAATTGCTCTTCTTTTTTTTTTTTTTCCTCTCTGTATTTTTCTCTGGCTGAATGATTGTTTGCTAAATATATTACAACACAACTCTATTTACCTTGCTCTGTGTCTGCAAGTCCTCTGTGGCTTCCCTTCTCTGTGCTTGGTACCTCATTACTTCCTCTGGAAATCTGACAAATAAGCAGCTGGCAGAGATGCTTGTTTACTGTGTTAGCTATTGTAGACGGTGTTTTAGGGTGCTCAGTGGAGCTAAACTGCTTCGATCCAGCAATACAAAGAGAGACTATATATCACAAAGGACAAAAATGCAAAAAGGGAGGAACAAAAAAAGATTCATCATTGCAAAGATGTTCATTGCTTAAAGCCAAGACAGATGCGCTCTATTGTTCTATTCTTTGCTCTAGRTAAACCAGAGGAAACTTAAAATTTCATATTCTGTAGATGACCTCTCTCCTGTCTCCTGTGAGGTTGGTGGGAGTGCAGGACTGGCTGTACACAGCCAGACTGGTATCATGCTGCTGTTCAGCATGGCCCAAAGCTGGATCATGTGCAAGGAGGTGGATGAAGGGCTGATGTGGACACATAAAGAATAACTTTCCCACAAAGTTTCTTCCTACCTCTTTAGGGAGGAGTGAGTCTTTGCAGTCTCTGACAAGAAGATATTCTGCAGGATCTCATGTACTGAGACAGTTATTTTCTCTCTCCCTTCTTCTACCCCATTTTTTGTCTCTAAATAGGGCCCTAGCCTTTAAAATTTGGAGCTGTCCTGATTTTCATTTGCTCCAGTCTCATTCTGAAGAGGAATATCTTTTTTAATATCTGGTTCAGATCCTAAGTACTGTGTGCACATTACAGAAACTATAAAGTGAAAATATTCACAAGAGTGTTGGGCCAAATCATGTAGTCCTTAAACTAGCAAAACTTGTGGCAGACTGCATGGTTGGCCCCAGACAATCGCTTGAGGACTTAATAGCATGGCACATAAAGCTTGTTGTGAATAGGCTTTTGAATTTTTTAAATGAACAAGTCTGTTCTGATCTCAAATATGTGGATGCTCTTTGCCAAGTACCTTAAACTCATCTTCTGCACTCACAATAGGATGTGACAGTGCTTTTTTGTTCTTTTAACACACTAGGCAGTGTGCACCCAAATGCTTGCAATGAGGACAGCAATTAAAGTCTACATTTATACTGATGTGAAAGATGCCAGACTCACTAACTTAGCTACAGTATGGTATAATACACACTTAACATAAGATTTAACTTCAGTTAAAATGCCTGGTAATATGTATCAGGAAATATGATAGTTTAGTGAAAGCTTTACAGAAAAAGCTTTATTAAGAAGTCTGGAAGTATTGCATGTCCAGATATAAGGGGAATGTTTAAATTGTTTCAATGCATCAATTGTATCAGAAATGCTGTCATACACCATATAAGCAACATACTACCACTTTTTGTTACTTCAAAAAATTCCATAATTACTAAATATTTCCTCCCAATATTTGTGAAGCCATTTTCCTTGTATGTATGTAGAGAATAATTTAAAATGCCTAGGCCTTAAAACAGGGTTATCAAAACGCTAAGAATATGGTGTTTGTAGTACTGAATAATATATAAGGTAATGATCAATAGTCCCTTACAGGGAATACATTTCATCTTTACATTAGCTGGGCTATAAATTTTCCCTATTGGCTTCAACCCATGCTTTGTTAGATTTATGTGATTCATGCCTGTTATTGATTAGCGCACAACTATTTTCCAAGAGATGCCAAATTAATTGTTCAAAAAATCCATGAAAGTGATTTTTTATTGGCCATGTGAGGTTCAACACATATTATACTGTTATTGTATTATTTCATGTAAATATAATTTCCAAAAAGCTTTAAAATGGTTATGTAGTGTGCTTAGACATAAAATTCAAGAAATATATTGAAAATGCTACTCTATGTTTTATTATGTGGCTCAGAAAATAGTATACTGCAGCAGTATGCTGCTTAATGTTGCTGGATAACTCCTGTGAGATCATTAGACTTACATGAACACCCCGAAATAGGAAGCAATTTCCATTTTGTTCCACAAGAATTCTAGGTCTATGCAAGACTTGACTGGCAGCATCCTCATTGAGGAGGTAAGCAATTTGCAGGGAAGGCTGCCAAAAAACCCCAAACCCTCAGAAGCAGATGACTTGGTATTTGATACAGACACTTGCTGTACCATGCATGTCAATGCTGAACCTAGGGAGCTTTGCAAAAGCAGTGCTTCTCTGCAAAATGTTCTTAGCTGTAGTGCACAAATGCTTCTGTGTGAGGTTGCTATAATGTGTACAGGAAGAATTAATCATTTATACACTATTATTTAGGTTGAGAATATTTTAATTTTCAGATTTGAGATGAGTAAATACACTCCAAAGAGTTAGAATGATTAATATCTAGACAAATATGTGTGGGACTGAATTGTACTACAGATTTTCATTTCTGGATCCTCTGGAAGATCATACTGTGAGTAAAACTCTTTCCATGTATTCCTGATTTATTGATGCCTCGAAGCAGATCTTTTGGTTCTGTGTGTAACATTTTATTTTCATCTTGCAGTTCTGATTCAAATGTATTTCTAGGAATTTATTTTGAAAACCAAATCCCTTAAGTTCTTTAATCATGGTAACTTTGGTTACCTGAATACTTGATTTTGTTTCTTTGAATATATTGTTTGTTGTGCAAATCAGAATACTGACAAATGTGGTGTAATATGACTGAGCTTTAGATTTGTGTTTAAAAATGCTGAGAAAGATTGAGACTAATCTTTTGATTTGCCACCTTAATGCTCTCTGCAATGCGTTGTTCTAGTAGGTGCTCAAAGGACTTAAGTGTTCAAGAACGACAGTTGAAAATATATTCATTTGTTCCTCAACTTCCTCAAAACAACTTTGAAAATGGAAAAACTCCTTTGAAAATAGCTGCTTGTCACTCAGGGATCGGTCACATCTGAGAAAAATCTTTAAATGGAAACAACCTGTACATTGTTTTTTTCCTGTATGTTGTAGGTATACTGGAATTTATCAGTATAGCAGTGGGCCTGGTCAGCATTCGAGGAGTAGACAGTGGACTCTACCTTGGAATGAATGAGAAAGGGGAACTGTATGGCTCGGTAAGTTCCTAGCTGTCTCCAAAAATTATAACCTTTGTGTTCTACAACAAAAATAGTGTATAGCTCCTACAAGCCCTTATTGTGCTAGGTGCTGTAAAAACACTGTTTTTGCTTTAAATATCTTGTGATCTAATCAGAAACAAGATTTCTTCCTGTGGTATAACAAATAAGGAAGAGGGAACGGGTGTCAAAATCAGGAATGAGTGATAATGTATACTGACCACAATTTAGATATAAGCAGCGGAGATTAATGGCCATAGCTGGTTGCTGAAGACTAAAAGGTGTACTGTAAGATCTGTAAAAGCGTCTTTTCAATAGAGACTTAAAAGGAGACAAAGTCACTGCTTTTTGTTAGTAGGCAGAGAGCTCTCTAGGAATTGGAATGAGCAAGTGGCAGGGGAGGTAAAGGGTGGCATAAAGGGGTGAGAAAACAAGAAATGAGAATGGATAACAGTTGTGAAAAGCAGAGGAATAAGGGCAAGAGGCTTGATGGTCATGTCCTGGCAGTTTGGCTGCTGCTCCCTGTGGGGATGGCAGCAGAGGGAAACGGTTTGAGGAAGTAGTGAAAATAGAGATTTCTGATGTGGGAGTTCGAGTGGTGAACAAACCTAGTTGCAGCTGATGGGTGACCGTCCTTGGCAATTCTAGGCTGTCTTGGAGACCTCCGCCTTGCTATCCCTGTGCAGCAGAGCTGTGTGGGACATGACCCTTTCTGGTAATTCGAGACCTCTGGCAGCCCCTGGGGTTCACACTCTGGCCAGATCATGGGCAGGAGTATCTGAAATCAAGTAGGTAACTCCCCAGACTGTAGAAGGCAACCACTTCTAGCAGTAAAGTGCCAGCCTCCAAAACTGACAAGGCTAGCAGGACTAGAGAGGTACCCCAATTTGAGGAAGAGGATGGCAGGTCCGAAGGAGAGGCAAATATCTAAAATGAAGGGAGGTTGTGTATTCTTTGGGGTTCATTAGAGGCTTGAAGGAGAGGATTCCAGTGATTGACCAGAGGTTGGTGGGGGTCTGGTGGGGTAGGCATTGAAGAGAGACACTCAAAAAGGAGTTAAAGTAGTAACGAGTGTGACTTTGGGTGTAGCTGAAGATACATGTTTCAGAGGGGAGACTGGGAAAAGCGTAGGGAGGGAATTGAGTGGGACAACAGCTAGAGTGAGAGGAAACATGAGAAGGTGGGGATGAGTAGAGGGATGAAAACAGAAAGAGTAAGAAGAAAGTCTAGCTTTCCAGTACTCGATCTATGGAGACCTTAAAATATGAAGGTCCAGCAGCAGTGTTCTCAGCAGGATATCCAGGTTGACTGATCCCTCCCTAACAACCTCTTCTGTGAGAGGGGGAAGGTAGGGCGGGCAAGGTGACTGTCCTCTGGGAGAAGAGCAGGTGAAGGGTGGAAGTGCAGAAGGGCGCAGAAAATAGCACAGAGGGGAGGCAGAATAGGCGGTGGTAGGATGAGGGGCAAGGCTTGGACGGAGAACGTGTGAACAAGAAGAAAGGTGGGAGATGCAGAGGTGGTGGGAACCAGGGAGTGGGAAAGAATGGAGGGGCAAAGAGAAAGGGAGTGGATGCAATGACAGATGGAAGCAAGCTGCCTATGGATAAATACATTGTCATAAGTAACAGTTCCTGTGCAGCTGATCTGTAGTATAAAGAACCAATTAAGTCATGAGTAGTTTTATGATTCAGTTAGACAGCAAAAAGGCAGAAAACCAACAGTAATATGGATCAGTAATGTTGAAAATCAGCAATAAGAGTAATCATTTAAACAGATAAATGTGTAGTCAGTGAATCAGTTAAGCTATTCTACACTTCAGATATTCAGAAAAAGAAAGAAATGTAGAAATGACTAGTTATCGATAGACCTTAAATACATAGACTTGGGACAGTAAATGGTAAATCACTTTTCTGTATAATTTATATTTTGTGTTTGTAACATATTTGACTGTCAAAGTGAATTACTGAAAACATTCTTTACTGAAGAAATATGCACAAGAAATTCTCTGTAAATTACTAAGCTCACTGTGTTAGTAAAAAAGTTGTTCTATGAACAGCAGTACTAAGGGGCCTGCTTTCCTAAGGGTTCATGTCTCACAGTCTGAGACATGGGTCTCTCCTTACCTTCTCCCTCCTACACCCCAAATTCCCCAGCCTTTTGCACTTGCACTGAGAAAGAGACAGCATTAGCTGTCCATGCTCACTAGATTGTCAGTTTGCACTGACTGCCTAGCTCACCACTCCCAAGCAGGATGTTCAAGCAACTTCTTTTCTTTACGCTGCCTCTGATTAGTCACAAAATTGATAGGAACTTAATTTTCTTGAAGACCTTTGCCTCTTCATTGAAACTGTTTGAAAAGTGAAGGAAGGACTGACAGGCTAGCAGGTAGACAGAGGGACAGAATAATTGTATGACCTCTTTTCCTTAAGAAATGAGGCTAAAAATATGAAGCCATTTATAGTGGAGAACTGGCAATCTATAGGGCCAGAATGCAAAGTTCAGGTTAAAATCTGATGGATGATATGGCATATTGTCAGCCTCCAGAGATGGAACATACTGAAGAATGATGGTAATTGAATTACATTACTTCCAATGAAATATAACCTCTAATGGCTACTCAGTGTGACGATGCTTTAAAGTCTTGTCAACACTAGCAATTCTAGTGGCTATATTTCAGCAACTGTCAGCTCTCATAGAAACACTGAGATAAGCAGGCCTCAGAACAAAGTTGTGTGTAGAATTGGCTGGACATTTTTAAGTGACAGTATTTTGCTTTTGGTTTTGGTCAAAAAAGGGCAATTAATTGAAAATGAAGTTCTCTGGTGGGAATAAATGTACCAGTTTGAGCCAGAAGCAAGTCACAAGCCAGGCTAGAGTTCTCATTTTGGCAAGAGAGAAAATCAGCTTAACTGAAGTTAGTTTAAGGGCTGACAGGTGACAGACTGAGATTCAAGTTTTTCATCTGAACTAAGCAGAGCAGGTGCTTGAGTTGGACTGTTCTGTCCCATTTGAACTCTGTTCTTGCACAGCAAGTTCTCTAGTTCTGGAAGGTGGGTCTCTCTGCCTTGGTTTCTTCCATTGGCTTTGTCATGGTGCAGAGCAGGTATACGTATGAGGCTGTGAATGTTACTTTGTAAGATGGGAAAGCTGTTTCCCACTCACAACTCAATAGCCACATCAAAAATACCTGGTCCTACTCTACTTCTGCACTGTGGATTTACACAGGTGTGTTTCTGCAGGCATTCAGTATTGCAGCACTGATACTGCTGGAGTAGATGCCCTGTGTCTATGACAATACCATATTTATATTCAAATTACTGTAAGAAAAATGTATTAGCTGTGAATCAGATCAGCTACTATGACACTTATAGCCTTCTAGATTTGTGTTTGAAACATTTGGTACAGGAAGATTTTTCCCAGCATATTTGTGGTGCCACTGGAGATTGGACATATGGCAGAGTAGAGCAGCCAGGGTGGGTGACTTCTGCCAATTTTCATAAAAGACAACAGTAAAATCAGTTTCAGAATATCTTGATCCAGGCATGCTCGTTTTGGCCTTCTGAAGTGCTGCTTTCTTCCTAGATCTGCATCAGCTGCCTGACAAACAYTCTTTCCAGCCTGCCCTTTACAGGTGGCCGTTGCTATTGCATCTTCTGGTTAAAACAGCGCAGGGCCTTGGATGCTGTTCTTAGGGAGGAGTGTGTAACACAGCGTGGATGTTCCCAAGTTCCCCTCTATCCCTGGGATTTGGCTAGGCAAAGCTGAAGATATATGTGGTACTCTGAAGAAGCAAGTGGTAGCTATGTAGCGATGACTTGGAGGCTATTTGGTGACAGCAGCTTTCCCTCTTGTCTAGCTCTTTTCCTGCTGTCCATTTACCTTTCCTTCCCTTTGCAGCCTGCAGATATGACTCATCAAGTTTCACAACAGTTAATGTGCTTTTCATTAGAGAGGAGGAAAAATCCAAACTACAGATAGGATCCAAAGAGTGTTAAGATGAGACATGAAGACCTTTCTTCCTTCCCAACTGCCAAATGGGTCTTGCCAACACCTCTGGCAAATGTGTTAACGAATGTGTGTTAGCCGTGCTGCCCTGTGCCATGTAGAGGAGCGAAGCAGGTTTTCGTGATCATTTGCATGACCTTCATGCCTCCGTGTGCTSTGGTAGGACACACTGACCCTGTGGGAACAGAGCTGTCCCACTCCTCTTCTCCACGAATGCTGGTTCCTTGACTGCTCATGGGCTCCTGGCCCTGGCAGGAGGCAACACAGGTTGTATGACCAAGAAGAAAAGTGTGCAGGGAAGTGGAAGATGTGGAGCGGCGACGTGGGGGAGCAGTGTGGAGAGGAGGAGGAAGGCAGGATGCTGAGGAGGGCCAGGAGCACTTGGAAGGGGTGGTGAGGGTAGGGCGAGGACCTTGTGTGCCTGCAGAGCACCTGGAGCAGAGCTGCAGAGCCTGGATTGATAACAGCACTGGTCCAGGGGCACTAAACCTGCCAACTAAACCTGGGCTCCTATAACTACTGGGGTGAGGATGGGGAGGGGAGATACAGTGCTGCCCTTGAAGAAACATGTTTTGCCAGTAAGTGTGCAGGGAGGTAACAATATGCCTCTTTATTGTCTGAGTAGGACAGCACCTGCAATATTGTATGCATTTATTTGGGTCCTGTGGTCCTAGAAGGACAATAAACTACAAAGATGGATGAACAGTTTTTGAGGAAAAGGAGACAGATTTTCATAGTCTACTAAAAATAACTTGCTGTAGGCAAGGACCTGTGTTATCACATTTTATGTTCCCATGCAAATAAGCGAAGGGAATTTTTCAGTCCTTCAGATGGTGGGTCAAGGTGCACAGAAGCAACATAAAGAAAATAAAGTTGAAGGTATGTGTTGGGAACAGTGTGTTGACAAAGTATATGGTCAATGCACATATCTAAGAATAGGATAGATAATAAGGTGACCTTGCAGTGTCATTCACACTTTCCTGTTCCTGTTAAACACCTTTGATCTAAAGGGATTCCATATATTTTTGATTCTTTTTTTTAAAGCTGCATTATTTACCCATCAGTGTACATGCAGCCACCTGTGGTTGAAGTGAGCCTGGAGACAGGACAGTTGCAGTCCACAACAATTCTCAGGGGAAGAAGTAAATGTAATTTCCCTGACTGAAAGCACAGACTTCTAGGCTGAGAGTGGTCACATCCCAGCAGGGATATGGCTATGATATCAGATTTAACACCCTTCTGCTTGTGCATAAAATAAACCGTCTTTTGATAAATGATATAAATGCTTGAGAGTCAGAGGGCAGTTTCAAGAATGGCTGAGTTGCAAGGAGCATTCAGGGCTTTGGCACAAGCGGAACTGATCAGGAAAAGGTGGCACTCTTGTGATCCAAAATCTGATGATGTCTTGTATCAGTAGCAGTGACTCATGTGTTCCTGAGTAAATTCACTTTAAGCAGAAGAGTTGTAAGAAGCAGACCTAAGGCAAACTTCTGAGATTTGAAGAGGACCCATTCATAAAGGTGCTTATGGCCTTGAATGTGGAGGAAATTTAGAACTTTGTCAGAGATACAGAAATTCTCTAGAAACTTATCCCTGCAAGGGTAAAATTGCAGGGAAGGATTCGGAGCCTAACCAGACCTGGCCACTGAGCGGAGAGTCTACAAGGAACAGGAGGAGGGCAGGTGGCAGAAAAGCATGTCTTAAGGCCCACAAGCCTGGGGATAAAATGCAAATTGCTACAATGAAACTAAATTGGGCCTTACGAGGGATACTAAAACATATGGCAAAAACTTTTAAAGCTATATAAATGAAAAGGGAACAGGAGTCTTTATAAGCACTAGGTACTCAGCCTGGAGTGCAAATGGAAGATATTCTGAATATGGCTGCACAGCATACTAGCTTGGCTAGCAAGTATGTCTAATGAACTCGTTGGGATGGTAAAACACAGTTGGAAGATTTGACTGTAGTTTGATGAACAGTTGAAGTGGGTGCAGCTGACACTACTGCTGAAAGAAGTGACTGTTTTCTCCTTCCTCCCTTTTGCTGGCACAAGCGTTTCTGTTGCTGCATGGTGAACCGAAGCAGGGAGCTGAAAAATAACCTGGCAAAACAAAAGGATTGTGTTCAGCCGCGATGGTTCCCCATCTGATGCGTTGTGGGGCTGCATGAGGCAGGATGTGGTGCTGAGGTGGGAACAAAGCCTGGAGAGGGGGGATGCTTCTTCCAGAGGCAGTGCAGGTATTTGCCAGCCTCAAGTGTTTGCGAACCTGCAGCCGTGTGGTTTCTGTTTGGCAAAGGGCATGACCTAGGAAGCTACAAGGCCGTTCGTCTGCCTTGAGTTGTGCTCAGGGCTTAAGAACATGCTTTTGAATGAAAGAAAAGAGGAGGGCCTGGAAGTAAATGTCAGGTGAGTTTACTGAAGTTGGATTAATAGTTTCAGGCAAATCTACTATTTTACTTTGATAGGCATTTCTTTTTCTAGAAATGGGAAATACTATTGCCCTAATCTGCAGGACTGTGTTAGATACGACCCATCAGAAAAGAGTATTTGCTGCAGTGGGGAAGATGGGGCTTAGTAAAAGATTGTTTGATAGATGATGAAGGAACTGAAGAGAAGACAGCAATGGGAGGTGTTGAAAAGTGTTAGGGCGAAGTGAAATTATTAGTGGAGCTTTTATGGATTAGTCCTTGGGGTGGACTTAATCCTCCTTTATTCCTGATTTTTATTAGGGACATTAAACATCTTGTCATAAGAAGTAGGAGTGTGTTACTGAAATTTGCAGGTGTCGCAAAGTTGGGAAGTATTTTCAGTGCAGACAGCTGCCTCCCAGAGGGGACTAGGTGACCTAAAGTGTGCAAAATGTGAACTCATGCGCTTGGGGCTACTGTTAAGGATTTTTCTAAGTTGAACACTCTTCAGAAACAGCAGAGAAGATACTGGAGGCACTAACTCATCACAGCRTGGCTACAATGCAAATGTTGTGCAGCTGTGAGGAAGGCAGAGGCAATCCTAGGATGTACGAGGAAAGATGCACCTTGGAGAACCATATAAATGCCACTGCATAGGGCAATGGTAGGATCCAGTCTAAATACAAAGTGGAGTTCTGGTCACTCATGTTATAGATTAATTGAAACTTGAACAGGTGCAGAAAGGCCTTACTGGTATAATCAGAGGAATGGAAAGATATGATAGAGTCTAAGTATCTTGGCTTATTTAGCCTAGCAAAACAAAAACTGAGAGCATACGTCCTTGTCTCTGTAAATGCATTGAGGTTTAATACCAAGGAGAGAAAAAAAATCCTTAAAATAAAGGACAAGGACAAATTGGTATGAGCGGGTCAAAAGGAAGCTTAGGCTGGATGTTAGGAGGTTTCAGATCATTGAAGAAGTGAGATTTTGAGCAGGCATGAAAAATTTTTGCAGACAGCTGGGAGGTGAGGCACTAACTTTTTTTGTCCCTATACTGTATGGTAGAAAACAGCTTTGTTACTGTGGATATTTTCTTTATTCAGGGTGTAGGTCTGAGAGAAGTCCTGAAATCTCAGTTATCTGTTGTTTACAATCTCACCTACTTCAACTTTGCAGATAGCCTCTTTCTGAATTTATATGACAGCCTCTCTAAATGCTGGTTAGTGTTAAATGGTGTTTCTCACAGGTGCCAGCATTAGGGATGAGAGTCAGCAAGATGATAGCAAGGTAGGAAGGAATCTGTAGAAAAGAAAGATCTTTTGGGATGTGGGTATTGCTGTTAGAAAAATTGATAGGTGAATATGTACACTTAATACAGGTAATCTGGGACAAGTTATTTGTGAACCTGGACCTGTTGTGGTTCTTATTAAACTGAGATTTTGGTCTGTTTTTTCAATCACAATTACACAAATTATAATACCTGTCACAAAAGGTAGACACCTGTTAGCACTGTCTTGTGGCATAAATACTGGGTAATCAGCACTTTTTCTTATGTCAGTGATTTTCCTTGGAGAACTGCATTCCAGATACTGACTAGGTCTGAGGATAGTTTTATAAGAGAGAAAACCTGCAGTGATCTCCTTATCTTGGTCTTTGTGATTCCATGCTGAATTTGGATTACCCTTACATGCCCGGAACGAGAAAGCACCAGAATGTCTTTTACTTAAATGAGATATATATATATATATAAAGCTAAGCTTTGATAAAGCAAGACCTTACTTGAACCTTAATTTGATGATTTGCCTTCCCCTAATTAAAGATGTGTGGAATTCTGTATTATAAAAATCGGAGATTGCAGGTGCTGTTTGATGAGACAGCCAAGGCGATCTAACAGCTACCAGCTTGCGGAGCAGGCAGCCCTGCTCCCCTGCCTCAGCTGCACACTTTTGCTTCCTTCCTAGCTCTGACAGTAGCATGCGTCCGACCTGGTAGGAGGCCAGTGCAGGCATCTAAAGCCGCAGAAAAAGGCTTGTCTTCTTCTGTAGGGCTACTTCTCTGCTGGTTTAGCCGTGAGGGAGCATTGCAGTGTGGGGTGGGAGAAGGCTCGTGCACTGCCCTTTGGGCTGTAAACCTGAATCTTGCTTGGCAAGCCCATGCTGGACATGTTCACTTTGAACTTCTTCAGATTCACCTCTTTGCAGCTGTACAGCTCCCCAGTCAATATAGCCTGAGCGTTTCTGGAGCTAGCAGTGTTAGCTGTACTAGAATGTAAAAAGGTGCTCTGTATTAAGCTGACCTGAGAGTAGTATGTTGAAGTGACATACTAAAAGAGCATCATCAGCAGTGACACACTGAGAAGTGCTTGGGGATTAAGCGCTGCATCAGATGAAGAGCTGATGTGCTCTGTTTCTGACTCAGGATTCAGTGGGATGCGAACGTGGCACTCTTTTCCACTTTACCATTCATCATTTTCAAAGACAGAGTAGAAAAGTCTGCCCTGCGAGGACTTCATTAGGGATTTTGCCTAGGTTGGGATTTGCTTTGCAGCTTGAATGTACTCAGGCTGATTTGGTGATGTGCAGTAATGCAGTTCATTTGTGTTGCATTCAAAAAGCTTAAGAAATAAAGCTTGTTACAGTGCAAATCCATTTTTCCTCCTTTTATAAAGCCCTTTGGCTTCTTTTTCTTTCCTTTTGTAACGACAGACTTTTGCTGCTACTTTTGATCTGAAGATCAGGTTTTAAATCCGTGTTCCACAATGGCACTGAGGAAAAAATTTGGCTTTTGTTATGTATGCTGCATGCTTTTGAGATCTGGCCCAGGCTGTGTATCTTTAATCTTTCAAACTTTACACTTTGATTTTAACACAGTTATGGAGGCACTGTAATTGTGACTGAGTGCTTGCGAGAAATTTTGACTTGATTCTATTACCATTGAAAGTACTGAGGGAAGTGCCATTGACTTTAATGAAAGCAGAATTGGACCTGTTCCTGTAAAACCACCTATTAATTTTATGGTTGTGTCAGCAGACCCCGATCAAGATAAGAGCCCTACTGTTTTCATCATTTAAAAAACCTAAATCAAGACACAGTTTCTGCCTGTAAGAGTCTGCAATCTAAAGACAGTTTTTAAGCATGTTTATTGTCCTTGAATAGCTAGGGTGATTTTGGCCTGCTGATGCCTTCATTAGGACAGCATCTAATGCAGAATCTGGACTTAGAATAGGAAACTTATTTGGGAAGATTTAAGGAAAATCTTTTGAGCCATTTTAGAATATACAAATGTGGGAAAACAATGTTGTCATGTTTAAATAAAATCATCAGGGTTTTTTCTTTATGCTTGTAAAATCTGAATTCTTTGGAAGGTCTGTATGCTGCTGGCTACCTGGTAGACTGACCGCCTGGTCTTTGACCTCTTCACTCCCCATTCTGTTGAAGTTGTTATTATCTATTTATTTTTTTCAGGTAGATTGACAATTTCTTTCATCAAAACTGAAATTAACTGCATGGTTAAAGTTTGACCCATTGAAAAGACAGGTTCCATTGGCCCGTGTGTGTGTGCGTGTGTGTGTTTGTGTGTGCGCGGTGGAAGGGGGGTAGCAGAAGAGAAGAACCCTCCGACTTGCTGAAGCGTTTTCCGAAAGCTAGGTCAGCTGTATCACTGGGAACCTAAGGCAGGGCATGGCAGCACCAAAGATACATGGCTTTCCAGAGAAATCTTTGTGAAATCTTCTTTGTCCTACTTAGAAAGTAAAATACTGAAAAAAAAAAAAAAAATCTAACCCTTGACTTTAGGGTGGGATTGTCTATGGGAAAAGGAATGAAGGTTGTGTCCAAAGAACAGTTTCTTGAGAGACAGCTTATGAGAAGTGTTAGCAAATGGAGGAGCACTGCTGTCTAAAACATGACATGTTTTCTTCAGCAGCTGCTCTTTGAAATGCTGGCCTTCCTTTATGGCCAAAAAGGTGGGAAATTAAAAGACCTCATTTTCAAACAACTTAAACTGAATATGCAGTTGAGTCCTGCTGGGAAAAGATCGTAGAATACCTGCCCTTTGCTGTCCTGCCCACCAAAGCCTTGCAGCCTTGAAAATATCTCTGGCAAATTTTACATTGTTTTCCAAGACTCCAGTGGATGTTCAGCATTTCAGCAAGGAGGACAGGATCTTTCCAAAATGTAATAGCCTGTGCAGCTTTGTTTGTTTAACTTTGATGACATTTAAAGTGCATCCAGATCGACCCAGACTGACACTGTGGTCAGTAATGTCCCTGTCCTCTGAGCTAGAACCTAGCAGAGAGCTTTACATAAAATCAGTAACTAAATTTAGAGACAGGCTTTTGTTCATTGGTCCTTGACCAAATCAACTTGCTGAAAGAACAGAACATGAAGTATTTTAATAGGATAAATTTTTGTCATAGCATATGTATTATAATTGTTTGGTCCCTGTGGCAAAGTGTTTCATGAAGGGCCTTGAATGTTCTCCTGTTTTTATGATGAGACCTTGTAGCTGAGGGAGGAGGTGCTTCTCTAATGATGGATAAGTCAAGTCTGGGGGGTACTCATCTGAGTGTAAAGACCTAGGCAGATTAAGTAATTTTTATCACTCAATTTATAATGTCTTTCAGCTTGTGAGTTTAGCTGCTCCTGCCACTACACACCAAAGGCACACACTTTCTGCTCAAGGAGGACTATGCTTTCCTTTAAGCTGGTGTTCTTTGCTTGGAGATCAACACAACAAAATAAAAAATGCTGACAAAGCACTTTGATGCTATGCTCTATTTTAGTTGTATTATTTAAGCAAAGCAYGATTCATTTAAAATCTCTATTGAGTTAAAAGGTCAACTGGTATTTCGCTTGCACAGGGTAGTGAGTATGTGTAGCTGTAGGATAACAGACCTGATTTGACATACATGATACCATTTGATAGAAGAGAATTTGTGGAGTGGGGAACTAGGGTAGGTCAAGTTACAGCTTTCAGTAAGTCTGAGCGTGCCTGAAATGGTTCTTTTAGTGTCTTAAAATATTTGTTGCCTTTTTATCATTGCAAGCCTGATCCAAGTTCCATTTAAGCTGATGGGAACTTTTCTGCTGTCTTCTTTAAAAATTGGCTCAGGCCGTGTATCAGATTGCATACCACCTTGTTTTCTGATTCGTGGAAGGGTTCAGCCAAGCGTTATGAATTAGATGCTTAGATAACATTGATGATTGTAGTTCTGGATTGTGCCAGGGAAACCAAAAATAAAATAGAGGTCAGAAGTGTGAATAGTAAATGGCACAGTATGGGTCTGGTCCTGCTGGCACTGGAGGGAGGGGAACACACCTGCTTGCTTGTTTTTTAAAAGTCGACTTCCTCCCAGTGCTGCTCTGTTGTAGCGGAGGGAAGGAAGCTCTTCAGCTTTCAGAGAAATGGAGCTGTGACAACTTTCATGGCCAGAGGCCTTGACGTGGAATTTTGTCATTTCTTCCAACAGAAGCAAGAGCAGGCCCTTGGCGTTTAGGTGAAAATGAGTTTTCATCTAATTCACTTGGCTGGGCAGGTTTAAAGCAAACCTTTATGGACATACGCATGACCGCTGGTCGGCAGCGTGTGCTGGCAGACGTGTGCTCATGCACGGTGGGCTTGCTCTTCCTATAATGATCGCATGACCAGGGAGGGCATGTTTGAGGCTCGACAGATGCTTCAAACTGGAAATCTCAGTGGAATGGATATCACTAAAACCAATAGCTGTGGATTTGGCAGTGGCAAAAATGGATGGAGACCTAGCTGGCCTCTCTTGCTGCTGCAGTTTGTGTCGGAAGAGCTCTGTGAACAACCGTGGTGTGCAGGGTAGTAGTGCTGCCTCCCCGTCTGCTCTGTCTGGAGGAAGTCCATCATGATGTGGAAGGCATGGAGTGGGAAAAATGAGGGGAATGGTGAAAAAGGGAGAAGGAATGAAATGTGTCGCGCTTCCAAAGCTCCTGAGATTTTACTGTTGATGCTGAAGTCCACTTATTTGTTCAGAAAACTGCTTTTCTGTCACCTTAATTGTGATGTGGTGCCACCACAGTTTCGGTATGTGCATAGCTATTGCCCCTTCTGATGATAACACTCAAAGGGGACCAGGTTCCCCACAGCGGTGGTGACTTTACAAGCTTTTTGTATGGAAGATGTTAATTTTTAAGCGCTCTTAGAACTACTTCATTGTTGCAGTACAGAATATTCAAGCTCTTTTTTGTGGAAGTGGGGGTGTATGTATAATAAAAACTTCATGCAAATGAATTAGCAGTTTAGGAGGAGAAGCAAAGATGAAAACTCCTTCTATGTGAAAGTACAAGGAGAGGTCAGTTAGGGAAAATGTAATTGCCTGACGGGGGTTTTATCAGGACACCTTGCCTAACTTCCCTTATCTTATAAAAAGTGCCATGGAATATGAAATGCATGTAACTGGCAGCGTGTACGCCTACTTATTTGCTAGAACTCTCTTGTAGACATGCAGGATTTCCTACCATCTTCCTGAAGTGCTTATGGAGAAACAGTGACACAGACATAAAAAAAAGTCAGCTAGTATTTTTGGCAGACTTCTTTTTTTTTTTTTTTCCGTTATGTTCTGTCAAATTATTAAACAAACAGCAATCTGGAAAAACATAGCTTGAAGAAACTGGTCAAAAAGAAGTCCATGCCGTTCACTAAATCAGATATTCAAAATGCAGTGCTTGACTAGCACTGTTCTCCACTAACTTAGGAAGAAAAGTGACACTGCTTAGTCACAGTATTTGGCTTCCAGTGGTGGCTGAGGTTACTCTGGAGGTTGTCCATTCAGCCAGAGGCTAACCTGCTTAACACGGGATGTCAGACAAAGCAGTCTACTACAGCCTTATTTATGACGGCTCTTGCTGACTGTTAATTATTAGCTAAACATGGTATGTTCTAAAGGCTGTTTGCATTACAGAGTAGAAAGGGCCAATTTGGGGTAAAATGTATGTGTTTGTAAGCAGAACAGCAAAGAAAACCAACTTGGAAGAGAATAGTTCTTTTTTTTTTTCTTCTCACTGCGTATATAGTTTTCATTAATGTCATATAGCCATAATAAGGGAGTTGCATGAGCTTATTTAGGAGACAATATATCTAAACATTTTATTAAGACAGGGTGGATTAACATAGAGCAGATGTGTAGGAAGGGCTGATTACATCAGATGTACTACTTTTTAATAGTGTTTGGACTTTTGGATTGTTTACTTGCAAAGTGTCTATATTAAATCAATCAGTGCAGTAGTTTGCGTAAGGCAAAACTATATATGGCATAGAAATAAAATTGTTCGCTAAAGATGAAATGTGTTTGTTGTGATTTTAGGAATGATGGTCAGAAGAGTTTTCCTTTCATCAGATTACAAAACAATTAGAGTTTTAACTCTGTAGGGTTATCTAAAAGAAGAAAGAATATTGACAAGTTTTATACAGGATCCTGCGCTGTGCTTTCATTTACTAAGCAGCATAAATGCCTTATCATATTTAAAGTCATGAAACCATTTTCTGGGCAGTGTACATGTGTTTTTCCTATTTCCACATATTTTCAGTTAGCTGCTTCACAGGGATATCTATTTTAAATAAGATGCCAAAACTTTCATTGTGGTGGCTGTAACCCTCTACTTTGTTAATTTATAATCTCACTTTTAATGGGTCTGCCTGGAAATAGGATAATAAAATTATTTTTCTCCATAGTTTAGCTGGTGGAGAATATAAAAAGAGAAATGGAGTTCTAGGCTCACTGACACTGGCCAGACTTTATCAGGCTTCTGAATTCAATCCACATTGGTTCCTTTGCTCTTGTGATATGTGCATCTTTGAACAATTCAATTATTTGAACAGCTAGAGTTAAATAAAAGGTTAAAAAAAAGTTAAAGTGTGGAAATACAGTAAAATGAGAATTGATCACTTTATAGTGGAATACTCTGTAAACAGTCTTCATTGAAAACATGTGGTATGTTGTGCGACATCTGATTTATATAATTTTGAGGTCACCTCCTTATTTGGCCCCCGAATTAAATGATTCGATCATGGCAGGCAGCCTCCCCTTTTATAGAAGCACAGGTTGGTTTCCACAGCTGTTCCAGTGGGATATGCTTGGTATTTGTGTTAGTCTTCCACAAAGATGTCTGGTGATGTGAAGTACGGGGCAATGAAATAGTGGCACTGGAAAAATGATAGAAAAGTCATTTGCTGGAATAACAGCCTGGAAAAGCTGCTGTATTCTAGGGCTAAACCTCAGTTTTAGGCTGTGCATACAGAGGCTTTCTAAAAGTCACAGCCAGCAGGGGAAATGCAAGCCGCTTGCAGTCAGGAAACACGCTCTCCTTCCCGTGGCGGGAGCGGTGGCTTTCAGCAAGCCTTTCGCATGCCCAGCCGTGGAGGCAAGAGGAGCGTAGGCTTTTGCGTTCAAAACTTGCTGCCAGCGTGTGCCAGCCTCACCCCTGCGTTATGTGCATTTCTGGCTTGAACAAAATGCACGCGCACTCAGAACAGGAGTGTAAACTCATATTAAATAGTGTTGTGGTAATATATATATATAAATATGTTAGTTTATATCAATTTCTGTCTGTCTTGGTACTATATGAGCCATTATGACAAGGCTCTCCCGGGGGAAAAGTACTCTGGGATTTTGGTCCCCAATTATTTGTAGGGCCTGATTCAAAGTCACTGAAGTCAGTTTACTTTGGTGGTCCTTTGCTACAACCAGGATTTCTCATGTCCTAGAATGAAACAGTATCATGAATTTCTAAAGAAATGATTTCCCTTCTCTGAAAGTGTGGTCAGCAGTGTAGCTACAAATCAGTACCTGCATCCTGATAGCTCTGTGAAGTTCATGTTGAAGTATTCCCCTAATGTCTGATTTTCCCCAAACGAAGGACTTAGAATTTTGATAAGGGACAAAAGAGCTCTAGCTGTGTTCTGAGAGGAAGAAATGCAAAAACAGGATAAAGTTGTAAAATAAAGATTAAATTTGTAGTCTTGAAATCCACTGAACTCATCGAGAATGCAGTATAATATAAAAACCCTATACCACAGCACTGTCATAATTGATCAAACCTGCCAGATAAAGGGAGGCTATTTTAAAATTTCTCCTTCAGGGCACGGGGAAGTACTGTTCTTACAAAGACAGAAATTTATGATGATGCTAAAAAAAATGCAGATGAAGTGAATAATTAATGAATTCAAGACAAGACTGAAATATCTTCCTAAAATGTTGCTATTTTTAGTACGGAGTGCCTCTGCAGTGTTTGTCATGTGATCCTACTGCCTTTTGAGAGCAGGAAAACTCAGTCTGAATTAATTTCTTGTTCCCCCCATGGACCTATAGACCCAACATATAATACCCCTTAGCATCTGCAAACAAAGTGATTTTAAACATCATGCAAAATAAAATACTAATGAGAGCTGCACTTAAAGACAGTATTTATAGCAGCTGAATCATTTTTATAACATAGTTTGTACTCTGAGCCTCTACAAGGCGGCTACTGGAATGGGTTTAACTTCAGATGATTCTGGCTCCAGTAATATTCATTATTGCTGCAGTTTCTCACAGTCAAAGTACATAGAGGTAATTATCAATAGGTAGTTGCAGGATCTGCCCCATAGAGGAGGATTTAAGGTAAACAAATGCTTGTTGCTTGTCTTTGGATAAGCAGTAGAGAGCGTTGCTGTGTTTGAGCTACTTCACACATTAAAATGTTGTAGTCAAAAGCACCTTCAAAATAAATTCCTGTACAGAGTAGCTGTGTGCACGTGCTCATGTTCAGCTTCTCCGCGCCGGGCCCTGGGGGGGTTTCTCCTTCCTGAGGGCCACGAGGTTCCCAAGGGCCATCAAAGGGAAAGGTGGGACCTGCTTTCTGGCTCCCTTTCTTGCCTCTTGGAGCTGTCACGGCTTGAATTTAGACCCCCCCCCAACTCCCCCAAATATTCAGGTGTGGAGGAGGAGCCTGGCTTTGCGGAGCCGGTGGGAGACGAGTTGGGGCGCAGCCTCGGCCGGGGAGCGGACAGGGTGGCCACGGGGGCGCTGGGCGCAGGGCATGTCCCCAACCCCGCCGTGGGGCAGCCGCGCTCGGGGCGCTCTGCCTGCTCCAAACCCGTCGGCACAGGGTGCCTGCTGGTGCCTGCAGCCCCCGGTCACGCTGGAGGCTCAGGTGGCAGAGGATTTTGGGAGCCTCCTGGATTAAGCCATGGACAGTGTTTCTTGGAGGGGCCAGGAGCTGGAGGCCTGACTCCTTAATCACGCTCAGATTGTAGGTTTAGGTGCCCTAAATGCTCTGCTGCCTCTGGGCCTTGGTCTCTGCTTTCCCTTCTCTGTATAGCTGTCTAAAAGGACTGTTTTAAGATTTAATTTTTGTGAAACGCATCTGCGGAAGTCTGTGTTGTCTGGCGTTAGGAATTGTTCCTCAGCTGGAAGCTGGATTTGGTTGATGTGAATGCTATTCGAGTGAGAGCTCTTGTATAATACTGCATTATATTATCATTATTATAGTTTATGTGCGAGAGCCTGGGAATAGCCTGACTGTCCCCAGGCTCCTTTTTGCCAGCTGTCCGTCAGCTCTCCCAGGCTGGAGGTCACCACGTTTTCCAGTCTTCTTGCTCAGTCGCTTGTGTGAGGGCTTCCAAATTCAGGCTGAACCAGGTTAGCAGATTCCTGCTTTTTAAGCAAACCCTGTCCGCTCAGTCCAGAAGGGTTAGGGGGTGTCACGGCCTGAAGCAGCGGTGAGCAGGGGGAGTGGGAGACTGTGGTGGACAGCTGGGGCTTTGGCTGCTGATGAGACATTTGCTCTGCTGAGGAGAGCAGGACATGAGGACAACCCCGTACAAAGTGTGGAGGCTGCTCCCTGCCTGTGTCCCACCACATGGGCTTTGTGCTCGCTCGGGCTGTGGTTCTCTGACGCCAATAATAAACCAAATGATGGGTACTAAATTGTATATTTTTAAATTAATGACAAGCCTTGAGTACTCCTTGCAAGGACAGGATATAGCGATTTGAAGGCCCTAAATTGCATCAGACCCTGCAGAGCAGTGCTGGTTTCCTTTTGTTATGTCTTGCAATTCAAACGCTTGCACTTGCAGTTCAAGCAATTGCTTAGGCAAGTCCAGTAACATCCTGTGAGTTGCTTGGCACTGATCAGGAAAAAAAAATCTGTTTTTGTTTCTGTTGCTGCTGTTTTGATTTTGGCAACCAGGATTTTGGAGAATCAGTTTTGCTTCACATACAGTTATCCACCCTTGTGACTGCTCTATGAAATATCCAGAAATACAACTTTTATTTAGTTAAAATTGGGAACATTTATAGTTCATTTTGCGAATTGACCAATGAGCTACTGATTTGATCAGTGAAAATAATAATTCTTTTTTTAGATAGATTCTTTCTGTGGCTGGTTCCTTACTGCTTTTTCTTTTCTTTTTCATAGGAAAAATTAACCCAGGAGTGTGTATTCAGAGAGCAGTTTGAAGAAAACTGGTATAACACATATTCATCAAATCTATATAAACACGTGGACACTGGAAGACGATACTACGTTGCATTAAATAAAGATGGGACTCCAAGAGAAGGGACTAGGACTAAACGGCATCAAAAATTTACACATTTTTTACCTAGACCAGTGGACCCTGAGAAAGTACCTGAACTATATAAGGATATTTTAAGCCAAAGTTGACAAAGACAATTCCTTCACTTGAGCCCTTAAAAAGTAACCACTATAAAGGTTTCATACGGTGGGTTCTTATTGATTAGCTGTGTCATCCCATCAGCTCCACTGTTGCCAAACTTTGTCGCATGCATAATCTATGATGGAGGCTTGGAGGGAACATGCTGATTTTGTTCTGCACTTAAAGGTTTGTCCTCCTGGAGGAGAGCCTATGCCCACTCGCTTGATTTATTATGAGAGAGCGAGAGCGAGAGTGTGTGTGAGAGAGGGAGCGAGAGGAAACGAGTGCGCGTGAATGAGAGTGAGAGAGAGAGAGAGAGGCAAAAGCAAGGAGGAAAAAGGCCTGATGCATGCTGGGGAATAGACACGCTTTTAAATTTTTGATCAGTTGTACTTTGTCATATATCAGCATAGCTGCCATACTTTGATTCATCCGGATTTTTGGCTGGTGGCCTGCTCAAGTGTACGCTGCATTTACAAAGGCATGGAGGGTGCAGTCTTACTTAAACAAGAGACTTTTCAGTTAATTGCTCACTGGGTCTCACCCCACTGAGTTTAAAGCAAAGACCTCTTAGTAAAAAATGAAAATAAAAAGTTAAATTTATTTATAGAGATTCCAAAGGCAACATTTTATTTATTTTATATATTTATTTATTATATAGAGTTTATTTTTAATGAAATATGTACAGGCCAGATAGGCATTTTGGAAGCTTTAGGCTCTGTAAGCATTAAAATGGCAAAGGCCGCTATGAACCTGTGGTAAATTCATGCAAGTAAATATAAAGGTGCATGGATAAATTAAAAAAAAAAAAATTAATAATAATAAATTCTAGTGACCCTCATGTACTAAAGGTGACAATCTATTTTGTGCCCATATTATTGTAAAAGTATGCACACCACTCATGACACTGAGTACTYACTCTTCTGACTGCTTGTTTCATAGTTTACCCCCAGAGGATTAAAAAGAAAACTGGGTCTTCAACTTTTTTTCTGTGTCTGTAATATTTCCTCTCTGATAAAGTGACTTATTACATCGCTGTAAACTTCACAGATGTGGAAAATATAGGGGTTGGAATATATTCTACTTGTTAAAATCTATTGCAGATTATACCAAAGCTAAATGATAAATATGTTTTTTTTTTTTYCCTAAAGCAGGATGCCAGAAACACCATAAGTAATATCAACAATTGTACTACTTTTAAGATTCCACAAATAGCACATAATGGTTTCAGAGGGCAAGAACTAGGTTAACAGGATCACTCTTGTAAACATGTTTATTTGTGCACTTGACTATCTACTATGAAATTATGCAAGTTCCATAGGGGTCATTGTAACATCTTTTATGGAAAATTGCTTTCAGTGTGAACTGTCATAATACATGATATTAGCACCCTTCCTAAAGTAAAACTTGCAAAATGAAACTAATAAATCTCTATAAATAATGACAATGAGGGGGAAAGTATTAGACTTGTTTTTTTTCCCTAAAATATGTTCAAATATTCGTGAACTGTAAGTGAGATGGCAGTATGTAATATTTAAGGAATTATAGCATTTTATGTTAAGCACGTGAACACATTGACTAGCAGTTACCGTTGGGAAATAACCCTTAGAAAGAAGCATTTTTTTTCCCAGTACCCTGAAGAAAAAAGGGAGAGAAAGCATGTAACACATACGTTTTATAGTTGTATCCCTGAAGTTTTGAATCTAGTACCATTAAAACGAGTGCAACTTTTGCCATTGAATCTATGGGGAGAATGATTGGGTCTGACACCCCTACCTATCCTCAGGGGCACTGAGGCTGAGTGGAAATGTACTTTGGAGTAGCTATACATAAGTTTTTAGCCTATTCTTAATTAAGTAATCCTGATTTGTTTTTGCTCTAATGCACACTTGTCTGTGTGATATAACGTATATTATTTGAAACTTAAATCTGTTCTGGAATAACCTATGGCTCGGTGTCCTGAACACACATGACCTTTCTGCGCTCTGGCAGGTAGGAGAGGCCATATCTCAACTTGCAATATCAGTAATCTTAAATAAAATGTGGCATTTTATTTTAATTGTTGTGTAATGATGAAGATACGTAAATTAAGTTAGTTGATTTGTAAGATACAGTTAGACATGCTTATTTGTCTAGGGACTGTTATTGCCTAAGAATTTCCAGCATTGTACTGTAGCCCACTATTTTATTTTTAACCCTTCAGAACTGCTGAAACTTGCACGTAATTTGGCTGCAGGTTAACCAAATGCTGAATCATTTGACCAGAAGGTGCAAAACCTTCCTGGATGATAGAACAGTGAAATGAGCTTCTGGGAAGTACGAGGATTCATTGCTCAATATTGAAAAGATTAACTACACTGCAAGAAAAGGAAGGTTGCAACTCTCTGTTTTTTTCAGTAAATCTTTCATACACCAGAAAATTAATTGTAAAGGTTTAAAATACTATGAGTTGAGGCCAGAATACTATGCCATGGTCTGAGTCTTAATGTTAAATCAACTTGGATTTTTAGTCATAGGCAAATCATTACTACTAGTTAACATGTTTTATTTAATTTATTTTTTTTGTATTTTTCTGAAGAAAGGATTAAAACCAAGAAAAATGTTATGAGTTTATGGCAGTCCATATAAATAAACTGTAACCAATTTACTCTAATAACCCATAACAGTGTGTAAATACTGACTTTATGTAAATATAGAAATGTGTAATTTAACATAGGCATTATTGCGAGAGTGGATGGTCCAGGAGTTGGCAGTTTGCCACTCATTACAGGTTCATCGGGTCAAATTCAGCTTGTTTCAAGTAGCAAACAACAGATTTTGTGCAGTCACTGATGTAAAATGAGTTATTTCTGTTTGTTTTCTGACGGGGGATGGGCAAAGCTGTTATCACCTGGGTGCTGCTTTGCTCCTTTGCCGAATGGGCATGGGGGCCCTGCCTGGCCTCACACAGCCCTCCTAAAACAGGTTTGGAGATCCCTCGCACGGCAAAGTGGGGAAGCTTGCACTGCCACTATTCCTGTGCTGTGGACAAAGAGAAATCTTCATTTTCTAGTGCTGTCAATCTGGCACCTTTCTTGAGCACTAAAATTCACTTGAAGAAAAATCTGAGGGAGAAAAAAGAACAATTGGTGTTGTTTACTTGATATTCTGTAATGGTGTGTAAATACATACAGAATTCTGTAATTTGTATAAATACATTGCTATAGAATTTTGAAAATTGGTATTATTTGCTTGATGTCCCTTCAGAGCTATTTCTTACAACTGTGCATCTGTGTAATTACGGGATTGCAAAAAGATGTTCTTTTTAATTCCTAGAAAAGGTGTGAGAAAATTCCAGGAAGACCAAAACCATGAACACTTTATATGTCTTTTTTGCTAAGCTGGAAGGAAGGGGGGAAAATCTTTTTGGCAAGAGTTGTGTTAGCATTTCACCTGAAGCAGATCTGTTAATTACTGGGCAGCATGGGCAAAAAGGTGACTGACATCCAGAGTAACGTTATTGTACCTGCTGGCTTTGAGCTGCATCTGAAAACACGACCTGCAAGTGCTCCCCTACTAAGCGGGGTGGGTGAAGCCTGTCAGAGCTGGGCAGTGCTGGAAGTGGAAAGCGAAAAATCAGACAAACATTGCCTTAAACTGTCACTCATCAGTACAAAGCTTTAACTGCCTGCCAATTTGGAGGGAAAAAAAGCACTTTTCAGAAATGACTGGGTATAACACGGAGAGTGGAGATGGAACTCGAGCATTTGAAAAAATCAAGCACTACTACCATCCTTGTGGAAAAAGCTAAAAGTATTTTTAATAAACACATAGATAGAAGGGAGTTGGATAGAGGGAGCACTGCTTCCAGGCAGTCTTTAGGTTTCTGTGGAGCAGAATATAGCAGGAGGCAAGAGAAGATGCATCTGCAGCATCTATTTCTTCACATCTTTCAAGGACACTTGCATCATCCTAGTTTGTTTACGCTCTGCTTTGCGTACTGTTCTTGYGTCAAGTAAAGAAGCGCATATAAGGTCCAGTTCTGCTACCCATAATTATGGGAGTAGAAGTAAATGGGCTTACACACATGCTGAATACTCCTTTGTGTGACCTCCTGGGCCAGCTAATGGATTCTCACTGCATCCCCACAAGCTGCCTTAACCATTATCCTTATTTTGCAGACACGGGGACTGGGATATGGCTAGGCTCTTGCTAACTGCAGCTTATTTTTCAGAAGTGCTAGACTCTGGACACTTTGAAATTTTGATGAAACCTTTGAAAACTTCCCCTGTTCATGTGGATGTGTAAGTCTAGGCAGTTGCGTTTGGAGGTAGGGAATGTGAGGGAAGAAGCAACCAACAGCCTTGTCCTGAATATTTTTTTCTATGCGGCACATCACTTACAGGTCTGAGAATAGAAACTAGAAGCCTTTTGGTTTCCAGACTTTTATCTCTGTTCTTCAACTCTCCATGGGTTGCCCACAGGTCAATTCTGTCCTGCCTTGGTGTTATTTTTCACCTTCAAATAACATTAAAAAGTGGTTTGACCATCTGGCTCCTGGATAAGTACCAGTAGTATAACCTGATCTCCTGTTGTCAAGAAGCTGAATAGGCCTGTCCTAGAGTTTTCTGCTGAACAGTTCACCATTGTGAATTGAGCAGGACAAGGCAAATTAGCACCTTAAATTTAGAATTTATAAAAATGATCCTTTAAGGACACAAAAGACAATTAGTGATTGAAAATAAAGAAGTGCGATTGCAAAAGTTCTCCTGGCAGTTCAGTCGTCAACATGAAGTTTGAAAGCAGAATATGTTTTTTAGTGGGCAGGAAATTTGAAATGAGAATAACCACCAAGTTACATCTACAAAGGAGTTTTTAAAATTCCATCTTGTTGCCTTTTTTTTTTTTTTTTAAACTAGGGATTATATATCTTTAACAGCTTGTGTGCTTTTTTCTCTACCTGATGCTATCAGAAAAGACTCTTCCATGCATTATTTCTGAAGTACAGTTATCTATGTATAATTTTTCACAGCTATTCTCTTCTCAACCCTGGGGCAGAAAAGTCAGCATGTGATTTTTGCTTAGGACAGAGGATTATGTGTGTCACAGAGAATCATGTGTGTCACAGAGATGCTGCAGTTGTGGTCAGACTAGGGGTGTATTCCATAGGATGACCTTGTCTCATTGTATCTGTCACACAGAGGGCTACAACAYTATTTGTTCTTCAGTTCACTGTATTTTGTTGTTACTATAGGTGAGATTTGCAAATGATCCTCCAGCTATACAGGCTTTACTAAACCAGTATCTGTCTCTTAAATGCACACTTATAAACATCCTATCATGGACAGCAGTGCATAATGCAGAATTTAGCTGTATACAGTGACGCAGAGGGTTTCATCTCATAGCAAAAAAAAAACAAAACAAATTTTTCTGTAGGTTGGGGGAAGTGATTTCTGTGTGTGATACTCACAAGTAGCAACTATGACACAGTAGAAAAAAATTCTGGAATTAGACTTAACTGTCAACATGTTTCTCACATTTCTGTTTTCTTGAGAAATCACAGACCATCAAATTACGGTGATATGCAAAATATGCCCTGTAGATTTTTTTCCATATCCAGAGGGCCTGAATTTATGTATATCTTATTGTTGGAGGCAGTAAGTCTAGGTGAAAAGAGCATTTCTGTAATGTTGTAATTCATGCATTTTATTGAAATTGCCCTCCCTAAAAGTGTAGCTTTACTTAAAATTATTATTATTCCTATCCTTCATATGTTGAGGGTAGATATAAACACTGAAATACAGTGTCTTGAAATACTCTCTCACAGCTGTGCTCTTGAATACTTACTTTTTTATTTTATGCTTCTTATGTTATGTTTTTCCTCTTRCTTTTTAGAAACTTTTATGCTTGTTATGAATATTCTACACCCATTGTAGCCAAATTATATATCACTGTCTTCTTTGGATAAACTAATTTTCTCTTCCTGGTCCTCTTATGTTTTAGCAGGTAAGAAAGTAAGATGAAGTTCTTCTCACCTAAGTCCCTTATTTTCTTTTTTTTTTTTTCCTACCACAATCACTCTTTTCTATTTGGGGACTGTAATTAGTTTCACAAACCTTCACAAAGACCCGTCATGCTACGACCTTCTGTATTTGCTGTCTTATCTTCATGCCAGGGAAGGAGAAGACTTGCTGTTAATGAGCCTGAGTGCATTTTCATCTTTGAGTCATTGTTTGATTTGACTTCAAATGAAATCAGTGTTCACATCTTCCTCTCCAGGATGGTTTGGGTCTTTCTCTCTCCCATGTTCCTAATGGGCTCATCAGAAGGTTGTGCCATGATGTTAGTTTATTCAGAATGTAATGGATCCATTTCCATTTCTCTTTCCACAAAGTATTTTCTTTGTTCTGTGTAAATCCTTGTTTATTATCAAATAAGGACAGTTAATACCTAAAATCCAGTGTAGACGTTAGCTTATTAGCGTCAATCTCTTCTTCAGCCACTTTGTGTTACTCCATGTTTGCAACTCATTTAGTCATAATGATCTGACATTTGTGTTAAAGATCCAAAGTTTGGTTGACAATTGCATTTGTCTTGAGACCTGAATTATTTTCTGAAGAATGAAAGTCACTTACACTTTCCCAGTTCTAGTATGGATATTTTCCTCTCTGGCACCAGTCCACCCCACTGTCCTTTCGAGGAAAGTGATTCTCTTGGCCTCTTCAGTGTGCGCCGAATTCACCTCCAAATGGTCTGCTGTGCCACCTACCCTTCTGTATTCTCTCTTTTACTATCTCTTGTATTATCTCTTTTCCTTTTTTTCTTCCAACCATCTTTTTTAGCTTCCTCTTCCAATCACCTTTGTCTTAATTTCATTTTTGTAGTATTTGGGTGTTGAGGCAAATACTGTCTGATTTTGTAATTGTTGTGGAGGTGACCAGTGTACTCTCATTTCTAATCAACCCTGTCTTCATTCCATAAAAATATTGGCAGAAGCAACAAAGCAAAAGAAAACTAGATGATCTTACCCCTTATCTCAAGTGAGCTTGAAGGAGGGCTAATGTGAACTTGCTCATGTTAAGATCTGAGATTTCCACACTCTTAATTATCTTTCTGGGTTTCCATAATGTCCTGTTATTTACCAGGTGATGTTCTTTGCCATCCTATCAACAGCTCTTCTCAATGTCTATATAGTGTAAGTGCAACGAACTCTCTGAATGCTTTAAGAGACTGCTCTCACATAATGCCACAGCCATAGACAAATTCTGTTTCTCGAAATCAGCCTGCTCTTTTCCAAGCTGAATGTTTACTGCTTCTTTCAACTTCCATAACAGTGTTCCTGCTAGGCTTTTGCTTGGTATAGAAAAGAATACTTTGCCTGTTGGTTGGAGTTTCCTTAGGAAGAGACCATATTCCTCTCTCCAAGACTACATGAAGGAATTCATACTTGGCTTTGGTAGAATTTGCACCTCTTATGTTTACCACCTCAGCCCATATTCCATGCATTTAATTAATGTTTCCATTTTTTATGGTCTTATAATCTATCTGAAGACTACATTGTTGGAAGAGCCAGAAAGCTCTTCTGGTCAGATTGAAATTTTCCACACAGAATGTCTTCGTATCACTACATACATATATATACCATGACCTCTCTCTCAAGGGTGGCTAAAAGCATCTTGCAGCCTTCCTTCTCTTTAAAACAAACTGTCATACTTGCCTGGATTAAGGTAGGCTACTCCATCCCAGGACTTGTGCTGTGCTAACCAGCACTCCATTGCAGTAGTGTCATGGGAAATAGGCAAAGTTCTTGTCTCAGTTGTCAGTAATTCTCTTTACTGTGTGAACTTTGGTGGCTGTGGCATGTTAAAAAAGACTAGATGAAGAACAGGATTGAGAGTACATGTGAAGACGTTTCTTTCCAGTTCTGCTCTTGCATTACTTAAATAACCTATTAAAAATCAGTGAAGCTACTCTTTAGCTGAAATTCTAAATTCAAAACCTTATTATTTGTAGTCATAGTTTCAGTTGTGATAACAGTCAGCAACGTGCAGCTGAACATCAGTTTCTTTCTTGATGGAAAATGTGATTCGTTCATAGAAATGTAGTCTTGGAGACCATATTCAGCTGTTACACAGGTACGCTGAGACTTTAATGCCCAGTAAAACTGCTTACTACACACCTGCTACAGATGCCCATTAAACCTTCCTCTCAGCTGCCTTTCATCCAGCTGCAAGGCTGAACTTCCACTGCAGCAAAGTGTTTTTTCTCAGTCAGGCTGAGACACTTGTCAGTGCTGCAGGGAAATTCTCTCTAAAAAGGAGAAGTAATGTCCCTGTTGGAGAGAGGAGAAAGAGGTAGCAGAAAGAGAAGCTGAGAAAGTGGAGTTTATCTATCTATCTGCTGCTTCTTCTCCCCCCTTGGGCTGTCTTTGCCCCCAAGGACACACACTCTTCTTCACTTCCATGCTATGGTGTTATAGCATGGATCGCTATAATTAAAGCAACTGTTGCTTCCTAGCAACTTTAGAAGATTATGCATTACATGCCTTTAAGAAGTGATCTTTCTCCTCATGGATTAGTTTCAGAATTCAAGTGACACCAGAAAGGTCTAGGCCATAGAGGAGGGTTGGTTTGCAAGCAGTCCTGGCTTGCTGGGGTTAGGGGGCTCCTTTCTCTGCATGGTGAGGTCCGTAACAGCCTCACAGTTGGCATGACTGGGTGCTGCAGCCTGGTTAGAGCTAGATGTGTGCAGGACTGCTGTGGTGAAAATGGAGGCAGCTGCGAGCGGGGGGAGTTCCCAAAGTCAAGTGACCTCTGTGCTCTTTCTTTGCAAAATCCTTGGTATGCTGCAGGCAGTTACTGAAGGTGTGCACAACTTGTTCCTAATTTATCTTCATATAAATGAATTTATAGCTAAGTCCCAGCCTGGGGGAAACTAAAACCTGTATGATCAGTATAACTGATGTAACTCATGAATCAGGCTTAATGGTAAAAAAAAGTAAGGTAAACTTGAAGTTTTTCTTTCTTCCATAATGCTGCTCTTCATAGACTTGAATGGGATGGTTTTTATAGAGGTGTCTTGCTGGGGTCCTGCTTGTTCAGTGTTTGGTCTCCGACAGTCAGTTAGGATATGTTATTGAGGCTATAGCCTGCTGTAGAAATACACAGGATGAAAATGGCATCTGGGAAGATTCTGTTAATTCCAGATTGGCCTGACCCAAAATTCACCAACAAAATGTACCAACAGGATGTACAGAAGCTTCTGCATGAGTTATTATTGCGGGCGCAGAATGTTGATGCCTCCTGTCACCGCAGTGCTCCTGCCTGTKGTGACTGCTGTACACAGACACAGTGCTGTAACAGGACATCTTGGCAACCTCAAGCTTCTTCTTGCCACTGCTGTCTCCACGAGCATGCTGCTTGTCTTTTGGGCAGCAGCAGATGACAGACATTGTGCATATTGCCCCATTTGACACTCTCCCTGCCCTTGACACTCACCCCCAATTCTGCTGGATGTAAGGGCTGGGGACATGAGGGATGCTGTGATCAGGCTCCTTCAGAGGAACTAACTCAGCCTGCATGCACCCAAGCAATGGCACTGGTGGGTAGGACCAAAGCCAGTGGTGGTTTCAGCAGTGGCTGGAAGGAGCCATCAACGTCCCTGAACTCTCCACCAGCAAGGGCTCCCAGGGCCCTGGATTTCAGAATGAACACCCAATTGCAAAATGGTGAGTTCTTCTAGAGTTAAACGTTGATTAAGATAAATGGGAAAATTCATATTTCACACAGCTATATTTTTCAAGCTCTCTACAAACTCAGGCAGATGTTCCTAAATCAACTAGTTTTTTTTTTTTTCTCAACTTTTCTTTGTATTTTACCCTTCCTGGTAAAAATTAGGTGAACAGTAGCTCTCCATGAACTGCCTTTGCCTCTCTTAGGCTGAGATTTTGTGTCTTCAGATAATTTGGGTAGACAGGGCTTCAGTTGTGTCTATAATGCTAATACCTGGACTGTGGCCTTTAAAGACTAACATAAATCCATTACTGCACAATTCTAGGAGCAAGGGAGGAGATGTGAGATTAAGAAAAAAAGAGCTGGCATTTTGACTTGCCTCTGCTTTCCAAAAGGACAGAATGATCCCCTTTATAATGACTCCAAATATTGACYGTCAACTGTACTCATGTCTTATAACCTGAGGTGATAAATGGCTATTGAATAGGAAGCAAAATGCTTATACTTTCAGCTATTCCAGGCATTTGTTATGATGCTGGCAAATATCAGAAAGTCACAGCTTGACACCTGTTACATTTTATGAAAGACACAAACAATTAATTTACCATTCTCAGTCATCCTCCTGCCCAAAGCAAACAAAGAAACAACCATCAACCCATGCTGAAGACTTGCATTTTCTAGTATTGTTTCCTTGCTAGGAGCTACAGCTTTTGTTGATCTTGCAGCATTCTCTACCCCTCCTTTCACCTCCTATAAGAACAGGGAATTCTTCATTTATTGAACCTTACACTGTTGTTCATGCTCTGAGCATGAAGCTTCATGCTACTGTTACTGCTTCAGCTAAAAGATGTGTGTTTCCCGTGACACAGGCAAAGATGTTCCTCATCCAAACAGAACAACTCCTGTTGAGATGCACAAGAACCTTCTTCTTCCCTATCCCCCAACATCTAAGGAAAGCCTGGGCCAAGAGTCTGACATTTATCCTAGTGGAAATACAAACTGACTCCACTGAGGTAAAAGCAGAATAAATCAAACCCAAAGACTGAGATTTGCTCTATCTTTTCCACAGCTCTGTGAAACTGGCAATGTTTTAGCAGATCACCTGCAGCTGGTCTTGCAAAGCAAAGTCACAGCAGCAGCCACCAMCTGAGATTGTCACCTCAGTTAAAGAGGCAGTGCTTATTATTGTGGCAAACAGAGCTGAAGGCCCCCTGATCTCTAATAGGCAACAGGTTTTAACAGCAATCTTAAATTATATCAGACTATCAGATTTAGAGTGGAACTCAGCTCTGACTTGCTTTGAAAATCAAAGGGAGCCAAATGCAGTTTGCTGCTTCACTTTACTTAGAAGATGAAGTATTGTGAATTTTGGATTAGTTACTGTGATTCTGGGAAAACCTGGGTGGTGGCATCTCCAAAAAAATGTAAAAACAGACAGACAGTTCCCAGTTTGTGACTGGTGAGTTGCACAGGAGATTAGAAAATAACTTGCACAAACTGAATCTTTATAAGAGGACTGGAACAGTAATTGATTAATCAACATTGGACACATTTTGTAATTTTGGGAGACACCCGTTTATAATGTCAGCCACACAGCCTATATTTGACTATATTCTGAATGAAAACACAGCAGAATATTAGCATCATGAACCTAAACAAAATCAATCTAAAAAGTTCAGCTGAAGCTGTGACCTTGAAATAAAGAAGCCTTGGAAGTAGCTGTTGCCCTTTCTGACTGAAGCTTTAGCTTTAAAGCTTCCCTAATCTTGTTGGGGCTGAGCAATTCAGCACCAAAACTCCAGTGAGATCCATAAACTAAGAGCTCACTTTCTCCTTCAACTCTCTAAATCACCAGAAAACTGACTTAAGCATCAACCAAAAAGTCAATAGCTTTATCACCTACTTAGTGAGCTGAATCAGGAAGGTCCCAAAAGCAGCACTGAATAACCAGCCATTGGCAGAGGGGCCAAGCCTGGAGTGGTGACCAGGAGGAGCAGAAGCAGGTCTTTCAGTGGCAGCAACCACTCACTCTGCTCAGCTGAAATGCCAGACCATAGTGTCATGCTTTCTCTCTTTTCTTGAGGAGATGCTGCAGATACAACACTGGCCTTGTCACAGATTAAGCGACGTGTTGGTGGGTTGGGGCCTGGGAGGTCTCTCTCACCTCCTGCTTGGAGCTGGGCTAAGGCCAGCACTAGATTAACTCATCCACAGCTCTGCCTAGCTGAGGCCTGAAACTTCCAAGGACAGAGGCTCCACAGCCTCTCTGGGGACCCTAGTCTGGGGCTGCACTTCCCTCCTGGTGAAAAAGTTTCCCTAATGTCCTATCCGACCTTCTCAAGCCACAGTCTGTGGCTGTTTCCCCTTGGTTTGGCTGCATCTACTGAGAAGAGCTTGGCTCAGCTATCATCATACCTGCACTGCAGGTAGTTGTGGGATGCTCACCTCCTCTTTGCCAGACACAGTGAGCCCAGCTTCCTCAGCCTGTCCTTGCAGGTTGTGTTTTAATGACTTTGATAGCTCTCCAGTTTAGACCCTCTTCAGTTTCTTGATATCCCTCTTGAACTGTGTGTGTGGGGGGCAAAACTGGGCACAGCATTCCCAATATGCCTGAATAGTCCCGAGGAGCCGGTCAGTGCCACAAACTGGACTGCAATGCAGAGATCCCTGACCTAACACTGACCCAGCCTGGTGCACCCACACCAGACAGTGCTGGGTCAGACAAAAATACCAGCTTTGCTCTTAAAAGCTGTAGAGCTGTGCTAGTACCGTACTGTGCCTGAGCTAACAAGCTCTGCAGGGTTTCCTGGTCCAAAGCCGGCTCAGTCAGCAGCGACCATTCGGAGCTGCCTCACAATGCACTGTGTTATGCAGTGCAGACATGCCCCATCTCTTTTATTAAAATTAGTCCCCAGTGACTCCGATAAGCCAACTCTCTTTCATGTCATAAGACACAATTACTGAACCCCGATCCTGTTCATTCTTTGTTCCCTCTTGTCTTTAAAGCATTGGATTAGGACATCACATCCAGTTATTTGAGTATGCCAAAATGTCGAGCTCTGCTAGAAGTGCTTGGTTCACATGACTAGCTCTCTGCACCCTCTGCAGAGCAGGTTGCAGCAGAATGYATTCTTCCCAGCTACTTGAGAGCAAAGTGACCTTCATTAGTTCAATCCTTTCTTTGAAAACAAAAACATCCACTTGGAATGTTAATTAATCTGCAGTTAGCAGGCTATCAGGCTTGGTTTTAATTTGTGTTAATGACAACACATTTTTGAGGAGAAGCAGTGAAAGAAGAGTCCATACTTACTGTGGAAACTAGACCAGTGGAGTTTCAGGAGAATTTTTCCCATTATATCTTACATGGGTTGGTTTTACCGGAGTTTTTAAACAGACTGGCCTGTCTGAATTGCATAGAAAGGAAGCCAAAAAGCAAAATACAGAGAGATAGATAAAAATATAGCTTTCCTTCACATGACGTTTATTGCTTTTGTGCTATGGGAAGTTGGTCACTCCACGTTGCATTTGGTGGAGAGGCAGTTGCTGTGAGCCTGGGAGTGCAGCACCACTTCCCCCAGTCACCAGCCCGGTCTTGCCCTGTGAGGAGGTGGGCAATGCTCCTGCTCTCCAAACCTGTTTGGGTGAAACAAGTTTATCCCTACGCAGGGGGGCCTGAGGCTACAGCCCGGGTGACAGCCCAGTGGCACAAAGTGGTCCTCAACACCAGACCCTCAGTGGTGGGCACTGCCAGAGGTGACAGAGAAGCACTGAGACAGCGTTGGCAGCTCCTGGGCTGGGCATCTCTGGGGGTGCTGAGAAGGACTGGGAAGGCTTGGAGATGGGCTTCACCTGAGACCTCTGGCAGGATGGAGGCACCCTTTGCTTCCCCTTCTTTTTTGCAGCCAAAAATACCTACCAACCCTGACGATTTGGCCCTAAAAGTCAAACACTAAGACAGCTGTCAGGCATAACAGTCTGGCGGACACTGGGTCTTGTCTAATGCATCCGGTTTGATTTTYTCTGACTGTTGCTGCAGTGAGTAAGCTAAAGTAGAGCTTCTGACCCCAGGAAAGGCAGTGGCGTGAGTCAGTGCTCGGCCAAGCAAGCTGAGCTGTTGTGCTATGTGCATTTTCAGCTTTCTCACATCCTTCCCAGAGACATTTTTCTCCTTTGTAATTCCTAATGTTTTAACCGAGACAGAAGAAAAAGATATTCAGTGGATGTCACTGCTTCTAAAAGGGTAAGGCTTATCTTTCTTCAAGCAGCCCAAGTGAGCTCTGCCTCTGTTTGGTTTTGTTGATTAGGCTAGCGACTGTCACAATTTTATGTCTCAGACAGCACTGACCACCTGATCAGGCTTTAGCAAATAAAATACCACAAATACATGCTTAAAAATGTGAACATAATACTCATGAAGGACTATTAATGTGTGCAGAAACTATGCAGGCTGCAAATACACCTTCATCCTGACCTACAACATTCCTGTTACTTTAGTCCTAATGGAGACTGCCAATTATGGTTTTATGATATAGATTAAGGGTGAGGGCCTGTTGCTGTTTATGCCAATCAGAGCACTGCTGTTAAATTCAGCAGGGCCAGAATTTCTCTCTTTGTACCTGAAAAAAGAGAAGCTGCACAAGTTACTTTACCAAATAATTCCATTATAAATATACTCAAAGGTCACCCTGTTATTCTGAACTGGTGCGTATGGGGCTTTTTTGAACTTGACATACTATATCAGAAAGCACAAATGACAGATGTGAAAAAACTTCTTGTGACATCATGCAACAACTAGGATTATTTCTTAAGATTATTTCTTACTGGAATTTTTTACATTTTAAATCTTCTAAAATGAAAAGCTTCCATCTCAGAGTCCTCATTGCTAGAGTCCTGTGGAAAAACAACAGTAGCCAAACTCTTCAACGGGAAAACTTCAGCTCAACAAAACAGTTCAAGAGGAGAGCCCTGTGTGGAAAATATCTTTTGGATACGTAACATGTGGAGAATATTTAAGTTGGCCATTTTCATTAACACTGGAATCTAATCTCATGGAAGCCACACATACTCTTCTCATTTGACATACATACTTTTTTCTTCCACAGGGACAAAACAAGATGAGGGAGTTCAAAGGGTGAATTTTCTCCACTGTTTTTGTGTGATCTTGGGAGTCCCTGCAACAGAGTGAGCTTTGAAGGTCAGAGTTGCAACATGTTAAATTGTTTTGTCGTTCTTATTATGGCAGACCAGAGTGACCAAATTTGCTAGTTACTCTCTTCCTACTGTCATCGCTGCTGAGCGATGTTCTTTAAAACATGTGGAAACAGGAGGTAGCATTTCCCCCCTCACCTGCTGAATAGCTGCAGTACAATGAAACTGCCTGAATATGGCATTGATGCAGGAAGGCCGTGTCCTACTTTGGTGCCATTTCAGGTGCAAAGAAGGAAGAGAAGGGAGGTGATACCTGCAACACCTTTCTTCAGGAAAAATATTTTTCCTCTTCTAGTCATACAGGCAGCAAGTGGCAGCCTACAGGCAGCCGTCTCTGCCAGCTGCAGCTGCCTGCTGGATCACGAGCGCTGGCCCATTCCCGACTTCCTGGAGGTTTCTCGACTCAGCTCTAAGCCTAACCTGGGCTAACGTTTGTATTCTCAATTATGCAGTGTGCACGGTGCTGCAAGCAATTCTTTCCATCCAGCTCCATCTGAGCTTGTTTTTTCTTCTTATATTTTTCCATTTGACAGTATCTTTCGAGTTTTGGATTATTCTTAGCATAGATATCATATTTCATGTATGGGATCATCACGTTTTACTTGTAGCCACCAGCTAGATGAACAGAAGCATGAACATTTGGGGTGAGAGTTCCCCCTGCCTCATCCCGATATGACCCAGGAAATCTTTCCTGAATCTTACAGCACTGTGAGGTATCTCACAGAAGAATAACACTGTGATTTTCTCAAAGCTGTTCACCCCTTTTCGATGCAATGTTCCTAGTACATTACCTATTGCCATATCACCAGGAAAGTGTATGCTTTAAGGAAAAGCAGCCACAGGTCATTGTTTCTAAGAACACCACACTTGCAAATTCCTAGAACACTTTTGCTCTTTGTAAGTAAGCTGGGAACGTTGTTTTGCTAGACAGAGTATGTGAATGACAACCTGGTGCCCATCTACTCAAGTCCTCTGGAATGTGAGTAGATTTGCAGCATGAGGCTGAATGCTTCTATTTGTTAACTTAGTGGAAACCACTTGGCATAGGAACATGTTAGAATCATGATGCAGGCGTTTGAAATTAATACAAAGCACTCCCGCTGGCTGGGGACCCAGTTGCTGAAAGGAGCCCTGAAACCTAACCCTGTTTTTTTCAGGTTTCTTCACTAGAAAAGGTTCTAGAAAGTCAGTGCTGCCAATTTTTCATTTCTGCTCTGTCAAAACTGATCCTGAAAGTTATCATCTGCCCTGATCTACCAAAATATTTCTAGCCTGGACAGGTTATGCAATGCTGAGCCTCAAAATGTAGGAGATATCTAATTAATCAAAATAATTTCTCAACATTTTTGCCCTGTTGAATTGTGTCAAGTACCAACAGTTTCCTGAAATTTAGACAGATGAATATTCAGAAAGTTTCTGTGCTTTCTCTCTTTGCAAAAATCTAGGTGGCTTCTCTCAGAACCTGTCTATGTGCAAAAGGCCACTGTGCAGGGCTGGGAGGAGTAAAAGAAAACTCTCTGCTATTGATTTGACATTACCAGCTTTCTTCAGGTTCACAGTAATCTGGGTTTTTTTTTGGTGTTTTGCTGGGGTAGGGACACAACAGGCTAGGAATCTCCTACCTTTTGGTTAAAAAAACAAATAAAAATTTGGTTAAAATCAACAGCACATAGAAATCTATTTTAATTTGTTACCTTAGTTAATTAAGAACTTTTTAAATTTTTTAATTTTAAAGTAGGGCTACTGCCAGCTTCCTTTATGCTCTCAACTCCCAGTTTCAGCTTAACTGGACTTTAGATGCTGCAGCCGCTACTAGAGTTGATGACTAACAATGATGCTTCTAGCTGAGAATCTGAGAACGGCGTGTTTAAAATTTATTGAGAGCTGAAGCTTGGAAGGGAAAGTATGATGGTGCTGGAACAGTGTAAGTTTACAATCTGGTAGTTGATGACCTGCTGGCCAAAGTGAATCCATTTTTTCCTTTAAAGAAAATAATTGCATTCTACATTGGTATACTTATAGCTGATCAGAGATCTTCGATATTTTCCATGATCTGAACTTTTGCTTTACTTTTCAAATAAAAAAGGATATAATTCCATAAGTTTTTAGGCAATCAATAGAATTTTATGTGAGCTTCAGTATTATGAATCACAATCTACAATAAAGTTTTTCTGTGTATAATTCAGCTACAGATAAGTGTTATAGATGAATTTTTATTTTTTTAACTAGATCTAAAAATAACTTCATACACAAGTGAATTGATTTTATTATAATTTGAAAAAGAAAGAGAAACCCAATGTAGGAATGGCATTCTGGTGGGGCTGGCCAGATGAGAAATTAAGGTTACAGAAATAAGAGTTAGGAAATTATCTATGCCTTTCTTCTTCTCACCGTCTTGCTGTCTGGCTGATTGAGGCTAGGGAATTGGAATAAAATGAGGAACCTGTCAATCTGTGCAATGTCCTGTACTTGACATTGGTTAAGACTGAAGAAGGTTATATGCACTGCTGAATGAGCTGAGTGGGATAATAAATGGCATGAACATATCACCATTTAAAATCCTGCTTTTCTCTGCAAATGGGGTTCAGAATAGCTGTGGGGAGACCCCAGTCTTGCCCTGCTGACATATCTGCTGACTAAGCCAGAAGCTACTTCTGTGGCTTATATATGTTTTTTCCGAGCACTACCTACAGGACCAAGGCAAGAAATGTTCTCGGGGGAGAGCCCCACTGCCATCAGCATCAGCTGTGGGTTTGGACAACCCCTGTGGCTAAAAGGGCTCAGCTGAGCCCTCATCCCTTTTGGGCACGCTTTCCCCTATCTCCCCAGCACTCTTTTGTAAGTAGTTACAGAAAAGAGCCTAAGATCAGTATGTGCTCCTGCGGCCTCAGTTCAGCCTAGTGCTATACATCATTCCCATCTTGCTTATGTGCTGAACTGTCAGTGTAAGCAGTAGGCTGTTCTTATATTTAGAAAACAACGTATTAGCTGAGTGGCAGTTTGTCTGGCACGTGGTTTGCTATCTTTCTTTGTCCGGCTTTGTATAATTTAATTTTAGGAGGCAGTAATTTCCACCTTCAAAAGAACATCTAGGCAACGTTTCCTCCAAGTCCCATTCGTCAAAGGCTTTTATTAAAGAAAAGGGTTCTGCTTGTTGTGCACAGCTTGCCCAGTATAAGCCTCCTTCCTCTGCTTCTAAAAATGTGAGATTTACTCTGAGGGAGCTGACACAGCATCCATCATGTGGGGCTGTACCCAGCCATGGTAACGCTGTGCCCTTTGTCATAAATACCGAAATAGTTAGAACTTTATTAGGCAAACGCAGCCAAAAAAAGCTGGAGAAACAGAGACTAACAAAGCAGAATGGAGATTTTTTTCATAGGTAGTCTTGGGAGAAGCCTCACTGGTTCTGGTGGGTGTAACAAGGTATAATTCAACCTTTATGGGAGCACTGAATGCCTCTTGCCTCAAAGCTGGGTTAAACAGCGGGAGCCGCAGCCAGGGCCAAGCTGCTTGGTCCCGGAGCGGCGCTGCAGGCTGTGTGGGGTGGCACAGTGGGGCAAACCTGCTGGCTGCAGTGCCGCGTACGGGAAAAGAGGCAGGAAGCAGAGGGGAGCGTGCAGGGAGGGAGGCAAAGAGCCGCAGGGTGCTGGGAGAGGCCTGGGAAAGAGCCAGCTTTGGGGCATCGCGGGGCAGGAAGAGCGCTGGGGCAGCAAGCCAAGAAGCTGTCTCCTGATGCTCGTGTCCTGCTGTGTTCAGGGGAGTGGGGCGCTAGGCACAGTCTTGTAATAAACAGGATCACAGCGGAAAATAAAATAAATCCCTGTTTGCATCATTTTTCTCTTTCCAATGGAAACAACATGTAGGACACTGAAATTTGGCTGCTTGCTCAAGTCACAAGGAGGTTGGGTACTAAAGAGCAGTGGAGGGAAAATGGATATTCATAGATGGCAAATTCTTTAGAAATAAGACATGAAGCAGAAATACTTGATGAAATTACAGCAGAGGAAACACAAAGGTGAAGGTGCATTTTTTCCAGGAACTTTTAAGCATAAAGTAAAATTGAAAATTATGCCAGTATCAGTTGTACGCAAAGGAGGGCTGGGACCCAGCTAGTGGCACAGAATATTCCAGTTAGGCAATTTTCAAATCAGAGGAACAATTACTGTGGAGACATTTGTGAGCCTGCAATAACAAATGGTATTCTCCGCTTCGTAAGATAATCAGTTTAGCTTTTAATCAGAGCATCTTCACTTCTAAAATTAAATGTGTGCCCTGTCGCAGTGAGAATCGAGCTGGTGCCTTCATCATGGAGAACGATGGGGCTTTTAGAAACTCCTTTCTTGTATGTGTGTGGGTATAGCTCCCAGGGACACGTGTCCCGAGATGGCCCAGCTGCCGTAGTGCCACGGGCCTGGGGGCTGGGCTGCCCGTCCTGCGCTCTGCTGAGTCCCACCTGGTTCCCCGGGCGGCAGGAGAGCACAGCGGAGAGCTGCGGCGTGGCGCGGGGATGTGCTGGACGACTGGCCTTGTGCAGAAAGGTGCTAGCAGGCAGCAGGCAGCAGTGCCAAGTGTTTTTTCTCAGCTCTTAATAAAACTGTTAGATTCCTTTTACAGCTGTGCAGCGCTGGAGAAGCTGGAGGCTTGCATGGATTTACACGAGGGCAGAGAGTGTCCCAGGGTGCATGGGAGGGGGAACTGTTAGCACGCTTGTACAAAGAATATGACCAGAGACAGCTGGCAACCTATTTCTGATACTCACCACTTCAGTTTCTCAGATGACATCTGAAAGCACCTACCACCATTTAATTCTGATTAGTACATGCTAGACATTTGTTGTTGTTTTCATGAAGTGCAAATTTTGCATCTTTGTTACACATTAGGAAAAGAAGCATCAGCGAAGACACCCACCCAACTGTTTTCTCCAGACATGTAATTCCCATTGCTATGTGCTTTGGTCTACATGCAGCCATTGCTGCCTTTAAATAGACAGTGTAAAGATTACTCCACCCTCCCCTTTCTTTGTCTCTGTGCTCTAAACATAAAGGAGTAAAGAATGAGCCAAGAAGTGCCTCTGATGCCACAGTATATAAAGGATCTGTGGCAGCAGTCAATAAACTAAAAAATCGTGAATGCTATGATTAAAAGTAGTATAATAAGGGATGTCTGGAGGTTACCAATAGATGATCCAGGGGAAAAAATAGGAGGGAGGTGGCTTTTACTGCCTGCTTTAGGCTAAGTCAGGCTTCAAACTAAGATGCAATTCAGACTGCTTTYGGCAGGAACCTCCAGGGCATGCTCAAAGTGATATGGAGACTGTTTTGCGAGTACAGCCCTGCTTTTGAGGGAAGAATGGCAAATCTGCTCTCTGACAGCCCTCTGGGAAAGAGAGACTGGGCTGGTGGCTGCTCTTCCCAGGGGTTTTAACCTGCAGTGACGTGGAGGAGGCAACTCGTGCTGGCAATGAAAGGTCGCATCACCATTTGGAGAAGGAAAGGGAAATGGAAAGTCCCCTAGAGAAGGGGAGCATAATGTTCAAGGGAACAACGCGGCCACGGTTGCGAGCTGAATGGCAGTAGCTCTCTGAAAAGGGACCTAAAGTATAACCAAAGCATGAAGGCTATCTGGCTTTCAGAGATGCATAGCTTTTCTATCTGCCTTTCAATCCTCTTTGTGAGGATGGTGCTCCCTCTGTTTCTGCTTCTTTCATTTTAGCCTTCGCTTTAGGCTTTCCCTAAATTCAGCTTTCGACTTGGAGAAGGGTGAGTTCAATTCAAAGGTGAGTTTATGAAAGAAAGAGGACTTAAGCAAATCTGTTAAATTTCTAGACCTAGCTGGAGTTTTCTGTTTTTCGGCAGTTACCTATACAGAGCCTGTCTTGAAGCTGAAGTCTTCTCATCTGGAGAACAAAGATGAGAACAAATGGGACAGTGTGACACAGTCATCCTGGCTTGAAGAGGGACCCCTGGGTAGGATGGTGTTTCATAAGGTAAAAATATATGTAATTCTATCAAACAAAATCTCCTGATCTGAGTTTCTTTTTAAATTTTGATGAATATTTTTGGCCTCTGACTAAAAAAAAGATTGGATATGAGTTTTTCTTACAGGACAGAAGAAGGAAGGAAAGAATTTCCCTTCTGATTGGTAGAAAAAAAGGATTTAAAAAAACACAAAAGGCGCTCTGGAGCAAGGCAAAAAGAAAAGCAAACTGACCTCCTGCCTACCAAGATTTCCTCCTACCTCCGTCCTCCATGTTTGACCATGGCAGCAATGAAAACACAGCCCATGCTGTAGGAATGAAAGATGTTTTTAAAYCGTTCCTGGTATGTACTCTGCCCTTTGCAGCAGCTTCAGGCACCCCGGAGGAGCTCAGCTCTGCTGCAGCACCCAACGGGGCTGCCTGAGGGCTGCTCCAGAGGACGTCAGAGCCTTGTATGGTGCCGTGCTTCCCTCCTAGACACACGTGTAATGAGTTCATGTGTCTTCTTTCCCATCCCTTGTGGGGATTGGGAATGTGCTGTAACCCTTCCCCAGCTGCCATGTGTGCCCCGGCAATGCTGAGCAACAGCAATTGCCCTGCAAAGCAACAGATGCTTTGAGTCTGCAGCTCCTCAGCTCAGTCCCTCGTGTGTCGGCAGGACGGTCAGGACTGCATGGATGGAGACTCCCCAGTGGTCTCTGGGGGGACCTCCTGGCTGGCTGAGAGCTGGCTGCTGGTGGTCCCTGCAGATCCTTGCACCTGCGCGGGGACTACGCAGGTGTAATCCCTGGCAGTTTTCTGAAGAGGCAGCTCAGAAATCTCACACCACTGCATTTCAGTCACTTGGGACATTTTCCAAGTCACAAGTCACATTTCAGACTTGGGGCAAGTTTGACCCAGCAGATGGCAGTTCCCGTGCCTCGTTCCCAGTAATGTCAGTTGTCCTCTCCCGCTGCCAGTGAGCCTGGGAGGTGCCTGGGCCAGTGGGGAGCACGGTGCTGGTCAGTCAGGCTGTTGTGAAACGCAGTCATCTCAGCTCCTCTCCCACGGACACGCTTTTCCCCACCTGTTCCTGGATTTTTCACTGCTGGAATGCTGGCAATGTGCTGGGGCTTAGTGGGGGAAATTCCCAGGCTCCACAAGAGCATTGCAAAACTCTTGGTGCTGCTGCTGAAAGGGTGCTATTTTCCTTCTTCCTTGTTTTTTAGCAAATAACAAGGGAAACTATGAAACACACCTCAGCTGACAAAGCAATACGAACGCTGCATATCCAGGCCAGTATGATTTTGGCTTCAAGACTGCCGCGCGGGCAGCAGGGCGGCTGGCAGAGCGGGGAGCTCTGCAGGGAGGTGGCTGCTCTTGGCCTTGCCGCGGCGCCGGTGGGTGAAAGGCAGTGCGAGGGTGCTGGGACCCCAGGCCTCTTTGCTGAGAACTGCCAAGATTTTTGCTGGGGAGTAAGTCGGCTCCAGGTCCTGGCAGGTGCCCAGTGCTGTGCGTGCTGGTTTCAGCATCTCAGAGGAGAAAACATGACATAAAGTTGTGCCAGGCTGCTGCTGTCATTTGCATTACGGGGCTCTCTAGGACATTTCTGCGGTGTTTGCACCCACCCTGTGTTTAAGCTCCAGACTGCGTATGCACTACACACGATGTGTATCTTCTGTTGCTTTGGAGTTCAACCACATACAGTTATTTTTGCACAATCTGCATCTCATTTCAAATCAAACTCCCGTTTTTGTGCTGAAAGGGTACAGATTCAGCAATCCCAGCTTCCTTCTGGAAAGGGAAAGGGCCTGTCAGTGAGCTCTCCGAGCCTCCAAACCCGGCTGCCAAAGGAGGCGTCAGCAGCCTCGCTCCTTAGAAGTTTTAGAGTTATTCTAGGGGAAAAAAAGGCAGAAAGTGTACCATAAGAATAATCCTGGATCAGGAGGGAAGTGAACTGCCTGACCTCAGCAGGTGCTTTCTGTCTAGCTTTCGTGGTATGTTTAGGACAATAGTAATTAAGACTCTGAGGACAAGGTAGGAAAACAAMCGCCGAGTTTAATAAGATTTGAGTGACCGGCTGCCCACGGGCAGTGTCCCCTCCTGAGCTCCCTAGCCCTCGAGCAGCAACTCGTGCGCTGGCGGCAGCGTGGTCACTTCTGCCGCAGAAGCTTGCTATTTCTGGTGATGTCTCAGACCTCCTTTAACCCCATGGAGCAGGCCAGGGTTCGTAAAACATGTCCCCTTGTGTGTGTTGCTGAGGCAAAATGCAGCATTATGTTTCCCTCTGAGTCCTGATGAGGCCAGCAGGCTTACTTTCCTGTAAGCAAATTTTCCATATTTCACCCTAGCCCAGCAAACATAAATCCTTGAAACAACTTCCAGACTTGAGTGAAGTTGAAAGTCAAAAGAAAAAACAGAAAATTTTCTGCTAACCTATAATTTTCTAATAATATAAAACAATATTCCAGAACCAAATCTGTCCTACCCCCATTTGAACTCTGGAAAAAAAAAAAAAGGTTCTCCATTCCAGCTTGCGTTCGACAACCTGTTCCATATCTAATCTTTCTATATTGCATAAGGTGTTTGCTAACATCCAAAGTATCTTTCACTGTTTTGAATACTCTTATCAAAATCTTGGAGGCAGCTTGGTCTAAGCAGTAAGTCTTGTTAGGCAAACAAACACTTTTTCATATTAAGTTGTACTTAATAACTGACCAAAAATTCACCATCCCCTATTAATAAAATGCTGAGCTGGAACCATCTCAGGCTTTTTGAACACACCTTCTGAATATTTACATCTGGAGAGTACACAGTGTTTACAAGAACTTGTGTTTATTTATCCAAGAACACTTTCGCAGAAAAGCTTCTTTATGACTAGCTGTACATTTTCCTTTGCCAGTTTATTGACCTTTAGCAATGCATGGCTATTTGTTTGGTAGAAATGATAGCGTTAATCTTAACCTGCCACGTGTAACACACCTTGGTAACAACTTTCTTTTTTTAAAAAAAAGGATTGTGGGTGGCAGCAATATCCCTCGGGTGCTGGGAGCAGGATTTAATTCAGTGCCGGCCAGTAATGAGCAAATATCATTGCTATCTGCTGACACTTGTTAAGTGGCTGGAGCGAGACGAGCTTGCGCTCTGTGTCCATGGGCTAGCACATCCCCGGCCATCCTGCTGGCCGGCATTTCAGCTGGCTCCTCCAGGCTCTCCCGGGCGCTTTGCTCACTGTTCCCTCAGGTTGGGCCTGAGGGGGGGGCTCAGTCCTGGCTCTGTGGCCACCGGGCTGTGGCGTGCGCCTGTAGGGCTGGCAGCCTGGGACACACGCACCACTGCTGCCTCTTCCATGGTTAACTGGATGGCTTTCAATCTCCTTGCTACCTACTCTGGCATTTCCTCAGAACTAAGTATATTTATCCAAGAGCACTTCCGCAGAAAAGCTCCTTTATGCTGTGCTATATATTTTCCCTGCCAGCATCCTGACCTTTAGCACTCACCCGCTGTTTTTGCCTCAAAAGTTCATTTCAGAAGAGTTTCTCCAAAGCTGCTCAGAGGCCAGCTGGCCCCGAGCCACCAGCTCTCCGAGGATGGCTGCAGGGTACCAGCCTGCCGAGGACCACCACGTGAAGAGGTGCACTTCCACGAATTGCATCTCACAGTGCCAGACGCTGCAGGTCTTCCAGCTCTGCAACCACTTCCAAAAGTGCAAATACCTGACTAAATGCAGCTGAACTGCACAGGAGCCAGAGAGGGCTTGAATGAGGGAGGAAGGCACAATGGTGGATTTTAGGAACTTTTTAAACCCCTCTCCTCAAATTGCAACTACAAAAAGTCCTTAATTTGGTCCTCAGTATAAATGGAGATCATCTCCAAGTTTGAGTAAATTGAAGAAAATCTCATGCAGCATTTCTTTGCTTAGAGATGAAGCTATTTACCTGGGCAGGAAGAGACTTGAAATAAAGACCTAGATTTCTTTTTCACTAGTTTGTAATTTTACTTTAAGTAGCACAAGAGCCAAAAATGAATCTAGGTTTCCTTGTTCCCAAGGGCCCAGGCTGCGGAGTCATAGTCGTACTTCTCCAGCCCAAGCAATAGCTATACACAGCCGAGCAGAGTAGGTGCAAGAGGCAGGGCTGGGAAAGCCCTATTGCAGAAGTCTGCATGAAAGTGTTCACTGCACTGTGGGTAATAGCTGTAAGTTCAAAACAGGATGTGAGGGTGAGAGCACTGTGAGTGAGTGCCCCAACCACTCAGTTCTCAGCAAAAAAAGAAAGGTGAAAATAGAGGAGGAGAAAAGAATATGATGTAGGTGGAGCTAGTTGGCACTGGGAATGACCAAGYGTTGGCAGAGAAGACCAAAATTGAAAATCCACTAGGAGAAGTGAAAAGTGGAAGAAGCAACATGAGAATGGGAATTATTTGATTTTGTTTTTTTTTAAATGGCTAGGAAGCCATGTAGAAAAATACATTAAAAAAACATAATGAAGGTTGCAAAATCAAGCACTCATAGCTTAAGAAACAGAAGGATGAAAGCTGCCAGAACAACATGTACAGAAGACTTTTAATGGCATGGGCATTAATCATTGAAAAGGCTCATGAAGGCGATGTGGTAGATGGCATCACTTGAAGGCTTTAAATCAAGACTAGAAACCTTAAATCATTGGCTCTGAATGCCCTAAAAAAGATATTGCTCTTGCTACAGGAATCACTTGGGTACATTTTGTGGTCAGCTTTTYGCGGGAGCTCCAGTTACACGTCCAGCGTTAGAGCCAGGGCTGCTTTGGCACAGCCTGGGAGTGTCATAGGCTGACCCAGCTGCTCTGACATCTGTGGGTGCTTCTGTCTCTTACCCTATGAGGGGGTTTGGGCCAGCGGTGAAAAGAGCAGAAGCTGCAGCAAGTGCTGGAAGGACAGTGTTATAGAAGGGGATCTCAGGAACGTGGTTAGACCTTGTGCTGCTGGATCTCCTCCACCAGTTTGTGCAGTCTGGGCTTAAATCTGAACTGCCAAGGACAGGACAGCTCTGCCTCTTCAGAGGAGGAATAGTCGTTGGGGATCTCTGCAAGGGGAGAGGTACCGAGATGATGCCAATAATTCACTGCAGGAGCCAGAGAAACGAAATCTCCTCAAGCTACCAGTGGGGGAAGGTAGGCGAACTCCATTTCTCTTTAACCTTGTCCCCAACCCTTTTCTCCATAGCTGATAAAATCCTACTTTCATTTTTGAAAGCTCTGAGGTCAGGGTTTGGTATCTGCAGTTCTTCCTTTAGGAGTCTGTGAGCAGTGGCCAAAACAAGGAGCAATCAGGTAAATGTGGCTAACGTGTAGTATTCCCAACGCTCCTAAAACTTCAGAATTTAATCTTGGCAAGGGAATGGACCGGGACCTGAGGCCTCTGTGGGGGTAGGCAGAGAGGGGGGATAGATGTTCAGCCAGCCAGGACAATCACAACAGTCCAGCCTGACTTTTAACTCATGGAAAACCTCCAAAGTGCACAGCAACCTAGAAAGTTCACTGGGAGTTGATGGTATTCAGCGCCTCCCAGGTTTGGGCTGTCAAAGAATGATTTTAATAGCACATTAAGTATCCGATTCTGGAACATGATCAAGACCTAACACAAGGAAGTAGCTTTTAATTAACAAGTTCCACATGCTACATATGAAAAATAACAGCCATTATAATTTAATAAAATTAAGTAACATATCAAAAAACCGCCAATGCTGAGTTAAGCTGTTTTAATTTAAAATAAACATTTCTACATCAMAGTGGCACAAAAGAGAATTTGCTTAAATTTAATTTTTATACTGGTAAAAAGGATTTTACAGCTCAGAATACATGTTTTTCTTCATGCCATACGACTGCTGAAAATTGTATTAATTGTACTGCTTTCAGCAATTGTGTTGGCATAAACCATTAATAATTTAGACTTGTGGGGTTTGTTTTGTTTAATTTATTTCCAAAAAATTATTTTTATTGCAGAAAGCTAAAATAACATGTAACCAAACATTTAGAGTTATATGGTGAGTTTCAGCCAATAAAAGGCTTAGTTAGAATGGTTAGCCGTGTTTGGAGTCCGAAATACTACAGAGTTTTATCAAAAGCAGCCATATGAAATCAGAAGCTTCAGAAGGTAGTTTAGCTAGGTTTTGTTTAAGTTTTTGAACAAACATTCATTATAGCGTTGCTGCGATAAGTACTAGAGAAGTGAAGTCATGCTTAACTGCTTTCTCATGATACTGTTGTCTCTGTCTTGATTCTCCCTAGCTTTGGCACATTATTTTATTAGGCAAGAAGATAACCTTTTAATAGCTCTTACAATGTTATAATGCTCTGCTGATACAGCTGAAGAACTGGAACTAGCTGAGTCAGTTTAGTGGATCAGATGATGGGATGCACATATTTTGAAGTCCACTTCACAAATTAGATCACAATCTGCGTTTTCATAGATTTTCAGCAGCTTTTAAATATTCTACGAAAACCTTTTAAGTATTTGTATTTAAAAATAAGAATACTACCCTCGAATGAAGCTGCACTGAGGAAGGAAAGACTAGATAGGCCCAGAGGGGACCTCTAAGGTCACCGAATCCAGCCTTTGCTACCGCAGGCAACCACATCATAGGGCACCCTTCAAAAGGGGTTCATGAGTCTTCAGAAAGTGTTCTCTGCTCTGCAGGGCCTTTGATATCGAATACAGTCCAAGTGTGTAGCACCTACATTCCTGATTAAAAAGAAAGAGAGAGAAAAAAAAGAAATACGAATGAAGTCTGCACTGACTGAAGTTAATATTTACTGAACAGCGGAAACAATCATTCCAACCACTGAAAATGATGAATCAGAACTTACTTTATTGCCCAGGGACAGCCAAAGACAGAAGTTGCTTTGCGGACTCGTCTTGCATGCAGATGATCAGGCATCCTCCCCCAAGGCCCAGCTACCCACACGTTTGTGGTAGGAGGTTGTGGTTCATCCTCCTGCCTGCTGCTCTATTGCTCATCCCAGGCAGTCCAAAACCACCACAAGCACTATAATGTCATCAAATACAAGTAAATATTGTCACTTTCTGACTGGGATTCTGAAGCTCTTGATTTAGCATTTTTCAAGCTTTTCTCTGTAACCAACAGGGCCCCAAACTATATGAAAGTGAAAGCTGAAACTCCTCTGTGAAGAACAACTCCAGGTGTCAGGACTTAAAGCATATCCCAAGAAAGGCCAGGAAAGCTCATAAACTCCCTGGTGCAACAAACAACTCCTTGTGGGCAGAGAGATTCTTGCACATGATTTTGCTCAGGGTGCTTCATATACACATCGGGAGCGGTACAGGACACCTCACACACATTCTTCTTGCATGTCTCTGCAGCAGTGACAGAGGCACTTCTGCAAGCCTCAGCACCCAGGTGACAGAAGGAAGTTTTGACTGGTGCCTCCTTTGCTACAAGGCAAGTTTTCTCCTCTGAGTCCAGCATGCAGGCTCGCTTGCTTTGAAGCACGCTCTGCTGATCGCTCATTTGTGTGCTGGACACTTCCCGCTTTTGTAACTCCTGCTCCTTCCTGGGCACTTTTCCAAAGCCCCACAAATGCCAGGCTGCGGTGGATGCTGCAGCACAGGTCCTTACCCGCTTGTCCAAACAGGGAGCTCGCACACAAGCTACGCAATCACTGATTTTTGAGGTTACAGGATACCAGTTATCAGAACTAATATAAGCTTTAACAACTTAATTTTCTGCTGTAAAAATCATACTCTTAAGCCTCTTGCGTCTGTGTCCTGGGCACTTGTGCAAGCCTATCCACATTCCCCACCTCCTGCCAGCACTGGCTTTCCCCTGGCTCTCTGCTCTTGCCTTCCCACCACTGGTGATCAGATCCGTCTTGCTGCCATGCCAGCTGTCTGGATTAATTGCACTCTCTCTTTCCACCTCGGCAACTCCCCATCTGTTTTTCAGTTATAGCTTAAATCCCTTTTGATCTGATCCTGAATCACTGACTTCAACAGGAGCCTGCGCACAGCCTGTTTCTGGGACCAGGTTCCTCCCTCATTTGTGCTCCCCAGCTCCATATGATGTTAGCCTGCAGTACTTAGTACAGCCTATTAAATGTCTCCTTGCCAAGGGCTAGATCATGCATTGTTGTGGGAACCATGGCCTTGAACCTTAAAAGCACATACTTAGCTATATTTTTGGTGGGCCTATTAATTTGTTTGAAATTAAGACTGTGCTTAGGGCTTTTCTGGGCAGCAGCCAGAGCATGTAGCACGTTTCAGGATTGAACCTTTCCATCCTAAATTGTTCTATAGACATGCTACAATGCACAATATAGGCAAGTGCATAGAGAGCATTAATTCCTTCATTTCATCCAAAAGTCATTTTATCCCCCCAGCAGTTATTTAATACCATTATCTATCTACTTAATTTAGTTACTTAATGCACTGCTATTTAGACAACACTTTTGAACTAGAGACAGAGAACATCATGTTAATTGAAACTGCAGCATGGTACAGTTGCCATATAGTTATGACAGCTTAACTGTGTGATCAGAAACTGTCACTGATGGTGATTCTTTTGTACCCCAAACACTGGCATTGAGTTGTAAACCAAAAGGCCAAGTTTTATACATAAGAACAGTCTTCAAATCTTAATCCATCTTCTGGATCCGGAGAAGTAAAGTAATTGCATCCACAGTGACACAGAATGCCTCATACACTCATCATTTCCTAAGACTAAAGCAGTTTTTTTCACCGTTGAATGAAGTGATTAACCAGAATATTTATGAACAGTTTGGCTGTGCACTTTCAAAATGTGATCTTCAAAGTGTCTCTGCTTTCTTGGATCTATGATAGATAAAGCAGGTACACATGAGATACATCAATTTCCACAAGCATGAATGCGAAGAGCCGGAGTACATACACTGCAATTACAGGATAAGCAGAGAGACGTTAATGTAAACTGTTAGTGAGGAATGTGTGTTTGGGCAACTGAGTCTCCCTTTTTATGTGCAGGAGCCAAGCAGAGAAAGGGATCAAGGCAGAACTTGCAGGTGAGCACAGAAATCTGTGAAATAAGAAAAGCAGTTTCTGGGAATTATCTGAGACACCTAATCCATCCATGAAATTATTGTGTCTGTCTTTTTTTAACAGGTTGATAAATGGAATGTGGTAGATAATGCCAGCATGAAAATCAGTATCTTTGGTAAAGATTTGCAAATTTATAGGGAAAGAGAAATGGTAATCATCACTTGATGTAAACCAAAGGAGGTAGCTGAGCTTTAGGGACTATTATTAAGCCTGCTTTTAAGGTTTGATCTTCCAAAGCGCTGAATAACCTCAGCTCCCACTGAACTCAATGGAAGTTGAGTGTCTTTTGAAAAAGTTGAACCAGCAGACTTGGGTGATTTATTGCATTAAAATACTGGAAGTACTTTTGTGAAGTCAGAGGAAAGTTCTAGAAAGATCTGAAAAGAAGATCCAAATCCTGTGGGAAAAAATGCAAGTTGTGACATTTGAGCAATCAGAAATTTGAAGGGCTAGAAAGGAGATGATGAGTTAACAGATACCCAGTTAAATGAGGGCTTGCAGGAGCCACACTACTGGGTTTCTGGGCTCCTCTCCTTCCTACCAAAGGGTGGGAGAGCAACAGACTGTTTCTGTGATGGTGATGTCCCCAGCAGGATGACAGGTACCCATCTTCCCTCCCTAGAGAGGGCTCCACTCCCTCCCTTCTCCACAGGAAGGTATGTGTGTGTGTCATGGGTCTGCATGTAGAACTGTGTAGAGTTTGCAGCAGGTTTCACCTGAAATAAATAAATTAATTAATTTTACCAAAGCTGGAAGCAGTCCCACACATTTCAGATTATTCTTTGTGATCCCTAGTTGTATCTAGTTTCACATTAAAGCCACTATTTCATCAAGCGTAAGTTGATACTGATGAAAGGAATGGTGGGAACTGGCAATGATACATGGGACCTGAGATAAATAGGTGTGTGGGTACAGACYCATTATCATAGTGATGGGCTTGCTGGGGTGCCTGAAATCCTTTCACATTTGGTCCTTCTATCTCCAGCATCATCTATTCTCTGCATTTCATCATCATGACCAGATGGCATACAGCTGCATCACACAGAGACACCTGATCCAGCTGCGTATGCTGTCCCTGAAGTTCCCACCCTACAGCCCTTAACAGGACTGAATTCCCACCCTAGTCATAAAATCTCTTAGGTTTATATCTGTTCAGCTTCTTTCACCAGCACTGAGGGCCCAAACCACTTCTGTCCTGCTCCTTATGAAGTTGTTTCCATGGGTGGAGATCATCAGTTCTCCATTCAGCCACTGCTATCATGATGTCTGGTACAGGCCTGCTCTTGGCTTTTAAGTAAGTTTCCTTCATTCCTCTTTGGCGTATGAAAGCTCAAGCCATTATAAAATTATTTTCTCCGTATAAGGCATTGCTAGAAAGACAGAAGGGCAAAAAGGGACCTTTCCCCTTACAGCTGTGTTGGACTCACTGGATCAATCTCAGCTACCTTAACCACAGGTGCTTCCTTTTTTTCTCCCTCCAACCCCCCCCCCCCATTTTATAATCCCCAGAGCCCATTTAGCCTGCCCAGCTCTTGCAGCTTCTTGGAGGAAAACAGGGAAAGAATGAAAGGTTTACAAAGAAATGCTGGGCTGATCTCAGGGGAAGAAAGCAAGGCTTGTACTTCTGCTGCTGTTGATGATTTCTGAGCTGTCATGGTAAGAGTTCTTGGAGATTTTCTTGCTGGGTGGCAAAACACCATCGTGCTCTGATACGTATACAGCTTGTACCCAGATGTCTCTAGTCCCCTGTGGGTGGTACTCAGCCCAGGCACTTGTGTAGTGATTCTCTGAGCTGGATCCAAATAAGATGGTAGGTGCAGAGGTACTGAATTTGGGATCTGGGAAGCAGTATAGCTCAGCTGGCACCAGGCTACTCCTTGTTAAGAGGTCCTGCCCCTCTGCAAGATTCATTAACTTGGCCAAAGCACTGGGTTTGTGAATTCATCCTGATGAGGTCTGTGCAGCTAGCTGACAGGTCTCAGTGTGTGTTGCTCTACATGTTTGACCTCCTAGCTGAGCACAGAGCTCAGGGGTTGAGGATACATTTAGCAAAAAGAATGCTAGGGCTAGTGAGCATTTTGGCATCCAGCTTCTATGGGTTTCTGAGTCCTTGTTTTGAGTGGTATACATGGCACAACTTGATGTCTCGGCAAAAAGTTATGCAAGTAACTGCCCCTCCTCCTCTTTAACTACCCTATCTGCACCATAAAAGAATTATGTGATATAGTAGAAAACATAGTATGAAATGACTTGGAGAAACTATCTGCAGAAGAACAGGAATGGATATGTGTATGCTTGCATATAAGATAGACAGATCTTGGAAGAAAAAAGAAAACAAAAAATGCAAAGTGAAGCCGTACCCAGAATTCATTAGGTTATCTGCAAAAGTACTTAAGGGGGCCTCCTTTGGGTTAATTCTTTCACGGGTCACAGAGAAAATTATAGTCTGGTTGAGTTATTTCATTCACATTAATCTTTCTGCAGCAATCACCACCTTATTCTTCATAATCTTTAAATTAAGGCATGTATTAATTATTTATACAGCTCCATCCATGTGTATGGTGTTTTACAAAGCAAATAAAATGAGGCCTTGTTCACAGAAGAGTGTATAATTTAGCACAGGCAGAGACAAAATGGGCAAAAAATTCAGGTGTAGAAGCAGCAATGGAGAAGAAACTAAAAGAGGAAGGACTCTCTTTTTCTAGAAGAAAAGCTATGACAGTTGGAGAGAGCTGTTCTGCTGGAAAGTGGAGCTTGGAAAGGATGACCAAGACCGGGGTGTTTGGACCTGGTTGGGGGTGGCAGGAGGCATGGGAGAAGAAGTGAAGTCCTCAGCAAAGACAACGGAAGTGGTAGGACATGATCTGATTGTCCAGAACCTTTGCAGTGATAGAGACAAGAAGTGTGATGAAGAACAAAATGCCCAGGAGGGTGGGGAACCAACAAAGAAGTTAAGTCAGATTTAGTTTTCAACATTTTTAATCTCCAGCTCTTTTGCAGGATTTCTGTCAAAGTAAATAACTGCAATTTTTCCTCCTGGCAACTTTTTCCTTTTTTACCTTGTTTATCAATGGGATACCAAGATGGTGTGCTTGAAACTCATTTCAGGTAGGTGAAGGAGTAGTGGCCTCACGGACACAGGAGGATGGGTTGTGGTCCTTGTGTCATCATTTGGAGCTTGGGCAGTTAGAGGGGAGTCCTGGAAGGCTCCTGGGTTTCCCACAAGTTGTGCATTGTGGGGTGCATATGGCCTTTGCTCCCAGTCTGCCTTTTCCTGAGTGGCCCCAGTAGAGGAGTTGCTGCTTCCTGCTGAAAGAGCTGGTCACCAGGATGAGAGAGGTACGGTAAGCACTGGCAGCTCATGTTCTGTTTGTCTCATTCAAATCTTGGAGCAGCCCACGGTACTCACAGAGGCAGCTGGGCAGTTCATAAAAAGTTTCACTTGTGGAACCAATAAACCCTCCCAAACTCTCTCCTAGAGTTTGGGAAGTTCAGAGCAGCTTGACAGCAATTTTGCATTGTTTTTGTGTTGGTAAAAGCAACCTCGTTTGCCTGTCTAAAACCTTGGGATGAAAATACCAAGCGTGAAAGCCATTTCTTGATTGCTGAAATGTGACCTGCTCCTTTATATTTGTTGCAGGAAATCAGGCAGAGCTTGGAGAAAGTTGTGCATGGAAAAAAACCAAAACATAGTCCAGTTGCTTTGGGGATAATATTGTGCTTCTGATTTCACCTTGTTCCTTGTCCAGTATCAAAAAAAAAGTCATTTTTATGACTTTTTTTTTTCTAGCTTATCATCAGCTATGGGACCTAAAAAAGGGCCCAGTATGCCAACTCCCTTGGGAAAACTGAGGGAGATAGTCTAGTAGTTGTACTAAACCTTTGCAGTTCCTACAATGCACAAATGAACATACTTATCTGTATTGAAAGCTTATCCCTTTCTTGATCTGCATCACACACTCAAGTAACTCTGCCTTCATCCCACCATGTGTGTGTTACTACAGCTTTCAAAACAGCATAATCAAATATATTTTTTTATTAAAAAAAAAATCCCATAAAATATAGCTTAAATACCTTTCTCCTCTGCCCATCGTGACCTACAGCCATCCAAGACTGCTCAAGCAGAGCTGTGAAATGGGGTCAGAAACTATGCCTGCATCCTGAGGGTGCTGTGGTCACCCACCTCAGCAGGGTCTGCATGGCCTCCCGTGGGCCAGTGCTATCTTGCATGGGAATGGCTGTTTGTGGCTTTTGGGAGGCTGTTCAAACGGACACTCATGCTGCAGTGCAAAAAGAAAACTACCAGGGATCAGAGATCTTTCTGGGAAATGATCTTATCCTGTGAAGCTCTGAGATTTAAAAAATGTTCCAGTTTGATAGACCCTCAAGATATATTGTAGCTTTTTTTGGGAAAAGCACAGAAAAAGCTTTCTTGAATCTCATGGTTGTTACAGAACTTCCTCATGAGGAGGAGAACTCATGGTCAAACTTCTGCTCTAGGCTAGCCAAAAGAAAGTGTGTGTGTGTGTGCGTGTGTTTTCCTCTGCCCCCCCCCCCCACCTTCCTCCTAGATGGGTGCTTTGAATACCAAGCTGTTGTGAAAGCTCTTTCCCTTCCCTTTCTTTGTTCCCAAATTTCAAGTGGTGCTTCAGTGGCCCTTCCTGAGTAAACTTTAACCTGAATGAATAAGTTTCCATGAAAACTGGTGATTTTGCTGCCTTAGTATGTTCCAGTGAAGAACAGTTCAACTGAAAGATTCTTCACCAAAACTCTAGGTAAGTACCTTAGAGTGACTGCCTTTACTTACCTGCACTACTCTCTGGTCTATCCCATGTGAGAAGGTCCTGCCACCCCTTAATCCCCACAGACCTCTCATGCTTATGAAAAGAGAGGACTTATTTATTTACATCTTACTCTCTCTTTCTATCAACTCTGGCCATCAATGTGTGGTTCCCGTGGTACATCTGGGAATGGGTATCCTATAAAATACTCAGCGATGGCATCAGGATTGCGCTGAGCTCCCAGTCTGCCCTCCAAGCTCCCCCAACCCCTGCTCAATGGCCAAGGCAACAAGGCACCTTCTTTCTCTTGCCCAGCCACAGCTTTTTAAATGTGATGTGAAACAAATATAACAGATACCATGCATTGCAGTAAACAAAATGCTCATAGAATTCTATGACTGCTTTCTTGATAATGATAGAAATACACATAGGCAGAGACATCCAGCAGCACAGGCTTTGCAATCAGATGTGTTGACTCCTGCAAAACTCTTACAGACCCAGGATTCCCCTCAGTGCACAAGACATGAGACTGGGGGTCTTGCCCAGTTACATTTACACCTATGTTAAAGCAGTTTACCAAGGTTTTTTGATCAAAGTTCACAATACTTTTAACATAATTTACCATTCAAAGTCAGTATTTTGCCCTGTTGTCTTATATAAAGAGTTTTCCTGTTCTTTTCCTCTCTCTTCTCCCTCCCCTCAAAATACAAAATCAAAACTGAAACAAATGTCAACAGCAACAATAATAAAATGAAAAAGCTTTGCTGATTTCCTGTAATTGCTAGGTCCAAACTCTTCAGCAACCCCCAAACAGCCCCTTCATTTCACTGGTACTGCGTAGAGGAAGGAGAGGACACACTTGCTTATTTTATTTATTTATTTTTTCCTGTAGATAGTGTCTGAAAAATGACATACTTCTACAGAAGTGAATTCAGYGTCTCTACATGAGTTTCTCAGTACCACTTCTCTCTTTGTGTGACTCCTGTGCTGCTTTGTTATGCATGAGAGAGCTGCTGTACAAGTGATGAATGAATCAGCCAAAAAAGTAAGAGATGTCCTGACCTCAGTTAACTGCTATAAAATATTTTTCAACATAAAAAAAATCAAAATTTTTTCCATGTTACTGTGAAAATAGAGCCAGGCCTCCCATGAGCAATCCCAGTTTTAATTTGGTAATTTACTAGGTAAGTTGCTTATGCATTTTAGCTTTATTTACCCTACAGTTCTATAACAGAAGATACTTTCCATAGCAGCCATCCATGTCATTTTACTAGTAATATACAGCGATTTCTCTTCTTAAAGTAACACATATCTACGAACAAAATCATGGAGTGTGTGGGCTTGACATTGTTTTAAAGGTCGTCTCTAGTTTCCACTGAACATATTTTCCTGCTTATTTAATAATGGCATTTTCGGACAACAACATGTAAAATATTTCCATGTCATAGTCAATAAACAGCTTTTCTAATTAAAAAGGTGAGGAAGGTTTATATTTGGGGGAGAAGGGAAATAATGGATACAAGACACAGCTGCTGATATTTGGATTCTACTTTGTGAGTGTAATATAATACTAACTGCTCACACATAAATCCCCTGCACTCAACAGTCTGCTAGGCAACTGCTTTCCTCGTGTCCATATTTTAATTTTGCTTGGAAGCGTGTGCACACTGGAAACCTAGTCACTCAACAGCTGGATTATGGCATCAGAGGTTTTAAAAATTCTTGCAATATATCCCCGGTTTAATGGCAATTCATGTGCTGTTCCGGAGAGCCCTGTCCTATCATTTCTTGACCACTTCTAGCTGTCCCTCTCTGGTTTCTATGTGTGAGAATGGGCCTGGATCCAGTAAAATATTTAAGCATGTGCTTCACTTTGAGTACCTGATAAAGGAGAGGGCTTGGGAAGTACGGCCACAAACACTCCTCTAAGTACCCGCCAGTTATGTCTGAGAGCTCTTTGAGTGAACGAGCTTCAAGGATGACAGGGAAAACTGGTGTTGSGATAGAGTAGGTCTATTGCAGAAGATGTGGACCTTCCGTTTCGTGAAGGAACAAGCACAAGCAGATGGTGACTTATCCCAAAGGCAACGTCATTAGCTGTGTTCTGGCAGCACTAAGCTGCTGACCCAGCCGGGTCCTCAAGTGCATGATATAAATGTACTGTAAATGAACTATGGCAAAAAGATATGTCCTAAAAGCTGTTCTTGCAAAGCTCCACCGCTCGTCTTCCTTGGGCCTGCAGGTTCCCCAACCTGCATAATCCATGGTTACCTCCATGAGCCTCTTTTGCACCTATCTCAAGGGTTTTGTCCTCACCCTCATCTGTGTGGCTGAACTAAGAATTTCCTGTGTGGCACTTTACCAAGTACTTCAGTGCAATCCAGGCAGAAGAAATAAAATGCGTTTCCTTTGCCCATGCATTATTATTATTATTAAATAATATGCTCATGCTATACTTTGGTGCATGATTTTGCTACCTTTTTAAATGCCTGTTGTATTAAGATAATTTGTTTCTCCCAGTGTTGTCCATAAAAATCCATTCAATAAAATTGTTAAACGATTTTTATCTCATTTTAACCATTGGCAGTGCTCCCACTTGAAAAAATTACGCTTAGGCTCAATAGAAACCTATTAAAAGAAAACTAACATTTAAAAGAGGTCTTCTCCACTATGACTAGACTCCTGATTCAAGAGAAACTGACTGTATTTGCTCATTTGTGAAGGTTATGCTGGTTTGTTTTTGCTTTTCCATTAAAAAGATGATTGTTTTTTATGGAGGACATCTGATAAATATCTCCTGTCCAGTTCTTCCCTCTTTACAGATGTTCAGTGATTTTTCTGTCAGTTTTATGCAGTTTTAATTGATGTTTTAAGTAGTTAGACATAAATGCTTTAAAAAAGGAAGGAAGAACGAACTTTCTACATGACCACTTTCTATGCTTTCTTTAGTCTTTTAATACAGAAAAACTGGACAATTCATATGAAACTCAGAAAGGATTGTATATTAAAACTGCAACTTTACTTTTGAAGAGAAAGTTGTTTGACAATTGTTACACAGATTTTCCTTCCAAGACATTTAAATTTAAAACATGTTTCATTACATTTACTATATTACAGAGATTTAATAAAGTATGACTTTTAATATCCATCAAAATATAAAACTTTTAATACAAAAAAACTCCTTTAATCTCACTGAAGAAAAATACTGGAGCAAACTCTTTGCCAGTAATGCAGATACCTTCAAACAGCATCTCTGAAACCCCACTGGAAATTTTGTTATTAACCACTCTGAGCTATAACAAAGTGAGTCCAAATTCTGTTTTCAGAATTGTACTACCAAGGGCCTGAGTATAGTGAATTTCTATTCCAGCATTTTTTAAACAATATATTCTTTCTACTGTCACCGAGTATTATAAATCTCGGGAAATTATTCCTAAGGAAAACCATGTGAAGGCTCTTTGATAACACTTCTTGTCTCATGCTTTTGAGGTGTTCTGTGACCTGATGCTACCTTTGACATCGTAAGCGACTTCATTTCCCTGGGCTGCAACAGGCCGGGATGAGGATTGCCCTGTGTACTCGGGATTTATCTGCCCAGTATAGGGCAATGTTACGTAGAGTTTCCGAAGTAGCTGTGTAGATAGGCCCTGTGTGAATACATTTGGTATCTGTAAAATAATGAAAGGTGCTATATAAATCTTACCTAATTTATTTTGGGAAAGTATGTAAGATGATGTACATATTAACAAGGGTCACATAACTTTATTGCAACCAAATTCCCACACTTTTCTTTGTTGTGATTATTCCCCCCCACAGTAATCTGAATATGTTCACTCAGCGATTTGTGTATTATATAGATTAGCATCTTTTGGGTCTCTCTGACATTTTTAGTGGCATGTGCATGTATGAGGCCATGTGCATAATAAATAATGAAGTTTTAGTATACACAGTTTTCTTAACACACAGGCCATCCGAAACTTTTGTCAGAATAGTGTCTAATAAAGCAGATATTGGCCATATTAAAGCCAAGTTCCACATACATACAAATACATACACACATATTCCACATGTGTGACTGGATATGTTTTATTATGAATAAGAACATATGGGGTTCTTATGACAGTAACAATTACAAGGACATAACCTCTCTTCAGTGGCACCTTTTCAAGCTTGAACAAGTCACAAAAAGAATAGACAAGAATGATTTTCTCCTGTTTTATTCTGATATATCAGTATTTTAACAAGTTGGGTGACCTTTCTCCTTTTTTGGGGTAGGCCTGCACAAAACAAAACAGATTTTTTCCCCAGAGTCCTTTTGGACAGCTCTTAGGGACCAGTCCTCCTGAGGTCTAGGGAATGGCTGCTGAATGGCTCTGTAGTCTTTTCCTTTGGAAAGCCAGGCAGTTGTGTAGTGTGGACTAAAAAAACCCCAAACCCACCCACCCAACCAAAAAAAACCACTCCAGAACAACAACAACAAAACCCTAAACAGTTTTGAATTGGTTCCAAAGCCTTTATCCCTCCTAAATTTGCTGTGGCACTTTGGGAGAATGTCACAAAATGTGCTTCACGTCTTTCACAGCCAGCAGTGTAGAGAATCATCCCATACCAGCTAGGGCAGGCCTGGCTTCCTGAACCCCTAGTAACAACATGGTCTCAGGGGATACTGGGTCCAGAAGGTGCATGTGCCGCATCTTTGCTTTCCCAGCAAGCGCACTGCCCGCTGACGCTCCCTTTCAAGCCATCCTGTAACACCAGCCTCCTGAGGGTGCAGGTGAGCGAAGAGGGGCCCCATGTATGGTTTGGTTGAGCTCCCTCCACCGCCAGCATTACCTGGGTGCAGCCTCATCCCTCGCTGTAGAGTTGGGACACACGTCTGGAGAAGCACCTGGGCTCCACCCGTAAAACTGACACCTGAATCCTGTTTTCAAACACATAGCATTAGAGAAAGGTGGGTGGAGAGGGCAAGAAAAGCATGTTCACAAGGTTGTGTAAGCTCATTCTGTGCACAGTTTGATAGTTGCAATATCAGTTATGTTCCTGAGCTTCCAAGAAACAGCTGACCACAAGGATGAAACTTGTGTGGGAAGAAGAGGGAACATGCTTGGCAGTTGGCCTCAGACGGAGGAATTGCTGCCCCAGGAGGACAGGTTAGTAACAGACTGGTCTTATTTGGAGCACAGTGTAAGATTTCCCAGTTTCAGTCTCAGTTTTTTTCAATGGTGATAATTCTCACAGGGAAGAAGGAGGGGGAAAATGGTAAAATTTCTCTATCTATGCAACTTTCAAGTTTTTAAGGTATTCCATCATAGTGATGACGGGGATATAATTATCTGTTCCTATTGATCTGTGAGATTCGTGTTTTTGATCTGCATTTTCCCTTGTGTTAAGTTAACCTAGGTGTGTAGTTTAGTGCTAGATACCTTTACTCTCAAAGGATATCATCCCCATGAGAGCTACAATAGCTGAGGGGAAGGGAAAAATTACTTCCTTCTCTCTGAYATATTGTTGGATAATCTAGAAATAATAGTAATAATTAATAATACTGTGGTGTTATGGTTATGGTTTCATGAATAGGAAACATTAAACTTGAGTACCTTGGAGAAAATGTTAGGTTAAACGGGGGCTTATGCCTGTTTTAAAATGTTTGTGAATATAAAGACTGAATTTTTTTCACTTGGGCCTTTATTTGCTGCTGATATAGAAAGAACAGTCATCAGTCATTTTTAGCTGCTGCTCTCATAAGTAGGAACCAATAAAACATTTTAGGTCGAACACATACATGTTATGTTTAGAACAACCACCCACTATGTACCATATGCTGTCACACTCTCTTAACAGAATGAAAAAGACTTGAGTTTCCCTACTTGTTTTTAAGGTGTTTCTCTTTAATACCTTTTTCATTGTACTTAATTTATTTTTAAATTTAAAAATGACAGATGTTATTTCTTTTCTAATGTAAATTGAAATGTAGGTAGTCAGTGTTTTCAGTGGTCATGGTACTGTAATGCTTCTATCATTATAATACTCAATTCATGAAGAAAGTTTACTGAAATGGACAAAGCCCTACAACTAAACTGAAAATCTGGTACAAACTATCTATCTCATTAAGCTATCTGAATAAGCTAAAGAATACCTGAGGATTTGGGGCCCARTCCAGCAAAGCACTTCGTAAGCCTGCAAAGAGTCTTGAGAAAAATGAAGTTACCCTGTGAGACTGCAAGTGTTTTGCAAAGCACACTGAAAGTGTTTTGTAAGATTGGGCCACAATGCTTAGGACTTTATGAAATGGTTAATAAAATAAAAAGAGATTCTTTAGGTCATGGTCTCATCTACAGATTGTGTTGCAATAGCTAATACTTTCTATAAAGCTAAAATAAAGTAAAGTCTAGGCAGCAACAGCACATGGACCATATTTTGTGCTGTGCAGTGCTACACATCTGAGGGGGTAAGAAGGGCTGAATTGTCCTTAACTCCAAAGCTCCTGTCCCGAGGTACCACAGACTGTCCCCAGGAGGTAGGAAATAGCTGGGGTCCATCTAGCAGCAAGACAGGTTGGTAGATGTTTGTATGTGCTGGGGGACCCATGACAGGTGCTCATGCGGGAGGGCAAAGTCAGCGCGAGTCGCACGTGGATGCGACTCCGGGGTGCTGCAGCCAGCAGAGGGCAAGGGGGGGTGAGCTGACACCCCCAGCGTCGTCCTGCAGCACCACCCCCAGGGAAATGTTGACCTAACTGAGGCTAAAATTGAGGCTAAAATTGACCCACAGCCTTGGCAATTGCGGGAATGTGAGATTCCTGGGGAGACACACAATGAAGTGGGCCACAGCATACACAGTTCTATGCTAACGTGGTTATTCGCGGTTTTATTAACCTTCTTTCTGGAGTAAAACAGGACATTTAACTATATGTGTTTTCACTGAATTGCATTAATGCGCAGAATACTTCGGTGATGTGATAGCTGTTTTCCCTCTGCAGACCCCTTCTGCATTTCTAACCTGTCCCTTCAAAACTGACTTGATAAGCCTGAGATACCCCCGCAGTCAATAGGGGGGACTGCCTGGTTGCCGGAACAGCTTTGCTATTTTGTTCTCAGCAACATTGTCTTTTCCTACTAATCTTATGCTCCTGCACTTTTCTTTCTGAATTTTTCAGGCCCTGTGCACACCCATGAGCTGAACAGCATGGATTTAGGCTGTGTACTCAGAAAGTGGGTTAAACTGTGGACTAGTGTGCGGCTGCTTGCTGTGTGCTAGTATAGGAACATAATTAAGGAGATGGTATGACATCAGCTTGTGCAGAAAGCAGTCATACCGTGCATATGCAAGTGATTACTGTTCGAAACAGAACCAGCCTCATGGAAAATGCTATTTATTGCTAAGCTTTCATAGAGGCTACTGTAATTATAGAACAATTAGATAGCGAGATCTATGGGACAGGGTCTTTATAGACTCTGAGAAGCATCTAGCACACTTTGAGATGCTACAAGCAATAGTAATGCAAAGCAAAGCTGTGACATGAGTCCTTGGTGCAGCGAGTTACTGTGGAGAGACCTCTGAGGCAGCAGGGTCCTGGTCTGCTTCACAGAAGTTGGGCTTGTCCGCCTGAGCTGCACAGCTCTGAGGACATCGCTTTCCAGGCTGCTCTCTGGCTCTGAGCACGGTCTGCCTGGGACAGTCCTGTGCCATGCCAATATCCCATTCTCACTGGGACTGGCTGGGGAGTCCATGTTATGTTCCCATTGCAGACAGGAGTGGTGGAGGTATCATCGTGCTCATTGAATCAGCTAAAGTTATCAAGAGAATAACTTGAAGAGCAATAGCTGAGCAATAAATAAGATGGAAGGGAACTGTGTCCATTGCCTAGCTGTAAAATGTGATTTTTGTGAGATGGCAGTTTTTGGGAGACCCTTTCATTTGGGTGGTTGTCCTATCGTATCAGTTTAACTCAGAGTACATACTGGTTTAATGCTTTCTTTGGAAGTGGGTAGATGGTGTGATGCCTGTGATCTGCCATTTCTTTCTGGGAATGAAGTCCCTACTGTAGTGGCAAAGGAAATAATTTACCTATATAGCACATTTGCTACACTAATGGTGGTACAACTTTAATCATGAAATAACTTTCCCTCATCCTTTCTCCATCTGTTTGCCACCTTCTTCTTGCCCTGATCCCTCCTAAAATGCCACTCTTCCCACATTGCCTACAAGAAAAGTGTATTTACTGAACAAACCAACCTGCCAGCCATCATGCTGGTCACGCACCATAATTAACTGTGATCATATTGTGGTAATCTTTGTCTTTCCTTGCCTCATCATCTGAATTGTTTATTAATGCCACTAGTTGCCTTGTGTAAAACTGAACACTAAACACAGTGAGGCAAGGATCAAGTCAGTGTGATTCTTTGGTAAAGCTTACTCCTGGGCTCCCTAAAAAAAGTAATACTTACCATACTTTACAAGGGAAAAGAGTTATAACTTTAAAAAAACTGATAAAGGAAGGAATAGAGGGATGAAATGACTTGAATGCCATCCAACATGGCATTGCTGGAACTAGGAATAAAAACAGCTTCTTTTTCCTAGTTAAGAGCTACTGGAACCCATCGTTCCTGTAATAACAGCTGCTCTGAAACCAACAGAGCCTCAGGATCCACATTTTTTGAAATGACCTAATTATGTATTTCTGCTTGTCATTTATTCATTAACATAAAAAAAACCAAACAACTTAGCAACACATTTCAAGAGCAGCTACGGCAAACTGTCATGCTACCAATTCCTTTGGTATCCATTATAACAGAAAGCTGGAGTTGCTGAATACTCAAGTGGAACACATAAGTATTGTATATAAGCTCTAAATAAGCATTAAAGAGTGACTTATTATCTAGTGTTACCATTGTGCCTTACAAAGGACTGCTGCGAGGTGCATGGTCTAGTCTTGTTATCCTGCCRGTGCTCATTTCAGACCATTTTTGTGAGAAGTGACGTGCAGAAGGCAGGGTTGAGAGTGGGACATGAGTCTTGCCTGTGGATATTTTGAAAAACACTGTTCATTTTGTGGAATACAAGGTGAACACTGTCCCTGTGAAATCAGAGCAGACCGTCATCAGATTATACAATTTTTGTTCGTGATCTCCTCTGTGCTTAAGCATTACAGTTTTCCTATACAAAAGCAGAAGAGCCTTGCAGTGGGCCTGGAAGCCAGCTTGAAGAGTTGAACACCTGGCAAATAAATGTCACAAGTTGTATGTATGCATGCAGAGACTGGAAATCATACCCTTATCATGAAGGTGAGGAAGGGGGGAAAAATCTGTTGATAAATGAAATTAAGAAAGGATGAGGGGACAAAGATTTATGGAGTATAGCCTTTGCAGTTCCAGGCACAATGCACATTTGTTAAAAAACAACAAATCCTCCGAGGAGATGGAAAATGTAAAACACCATATAAATGCTAGGGGATATTTGTCCTGATGATTTATACATATATAACATTCCCTTCCAATTAAATTTACAGCCATTTAGCTATACCTGTATTTTTAATCTGTTAGTTTTGTAAGAGGAGTGCACTCACTCCAGTTCAGGAGAAATGAACTGGATAAGCAAACTCCGGGATGGGAGAGCAGTCCGTTGATTCTAGTAAGTCGGTGTTCAGAAAAACTTCTCTTTCCCCTACCCCGTCGAGTTATGCTTTATTCTTCAAGGAATTACAGGCCGAGTGGGAATATTGAGGAAAAAAAAGAAGCTGGCATTGTTGCAAGAATAGTTTTGGAGCTCATCAGACAATCTATGCATATTTTCACAAATATTTTCAGTGGGGGGAGAAAAGTACATAATTTAGACCTGCAAAGAGGCATGTTTAACTTGCACTCTACTCTGGCCACTTACATGGAACTTTACTCTCCTCTGCTCTCTAAACACAGATAATTACCATAGTAACCACTGTATTTCAAGACTCTTACACATATACTCACACCTTTCTTAAAGAAACACAGAGCACAATAATGTGGGATCGAAACAGTAAATCACTGGACTGTTTTTTATTTGTTGTTAGTTAACTGTCAGGATTTAGTGAAGAGCTGGAGACTTTCAACCCATATCAATTTCAGGCCAAAAAAAGAAGATGTTTAGACAGACACTTTGACATCTTTGCTAAAAAACTGGATGTTGTTTGTAACTCTGTGTAAGGAATGACTGATGATCTCTCTGGCTGCAGGGTGAGAAGATTCCTGAGCTAGGGAAGGAGATTAAGGGCCTAATACTGAAAACCAATGAGCCACCTTTAGGATTAGACACTAATTTATCAGAACAAGAAGCTGTGACATTCAAGGAACTCCCTGGTAACCACGGTGAACTTTCAACACTGCAGGATACAGCAGGTAAATGTGCTGAATGAGTATCTGCGGCTCTCTTACTACCTATTATTTTCAAGCTTTTATTCCAGTAGCTCTTCCACGGCCCTACTGAAATAAAGACCTCCGTGTGCTAGGTGCTGTACAAACACAGAGCGGGAAAAAACCTCTGCCTCAAATACTGATGATATGACCTGCTCGGAGAAATGTCCCTGCCCATCGGTGCTTGGGGCACATGGAGGGCAGGTGGGGGAGAGGTGCCAAGGTCACAAGTCCAAGTGGTGGAGTCCCAGCCCTGTCTGMGCCCCGGTGCCTGGCCCATGCTGCCTCTCCCCGCTGATTGCTCTGTTGCCCTGTGAACGTCTGCCACTAGTTATCTTTGATAGGTGAATCAGGAAGCAAAAAGGATAAATGGTTTGTTTGCRAATGAAACATGCTTTATGTTTTCACAGAATCACAGAATCACAGAATGGTTGAGGTTGGAAGGGACCTCTGGAGATCATCTAGTCCAACCCCCCTGCTCAAGCAGGGTCACCTAGAGCACATTGCCTTGGATTGTGTCCAGACGGCTCTCCTTCATGTTAATGATCTTAATCTCAGTGTTTGCAGTCTGGACTTCTATCTCAGTTTATTCTTACATGCTCGATGAAGAATTACTAGATACTGTTTTGAAGAAGTGAGCTTTCAAGGAGAGAAGGTCTGAAATATTTGAAAGTAACAATATCTAAACAAGCTTGCATGGCTCAAGTACAATTAAGCCCCGAATTCTGAAGTATCCCTATAAATCAAAATAGCACCCCTTCTCCCTCCCTTTTTAAAAAAATTCTCTGTCTGAGAGTAGGGATATTAATTTGTCTCAATGACATGTTGATTGTGGCTTGTTCTTGGGAGATTCTTTCCTTCCACCTCTGAGGTGCAGCTCATCCCCCTTCTGCCTTTGGTATTTGCAATAAATTTAAAGAGTCCATTCTGATCCTGTCCTGGGGAATGGAACTGTTGGAGTTCACAGTGATTTCAGTTTACTAAACCATAAATGTTTTGTTTCCACAGAAGGAAATATTTGTATGAAATAATAAAAGGTTTTTCCTCCTTCCCTGGAGAGTTTGATCATATGGGAATCAAACTGACACAAAAGCATTCCCTATTCTGCAATCCTTGAGAGCTCTGTTTAATTTAAACACGCCTTCAAACCTCCAAGAGCTGATCGCATTAAACTAGTGACTGAATTAAGAATCTTTGCTTTCAAACATTTCTTATTATCTGCTGATTCACTGGTGATACTGTAAAAGAGTATTGCCTTAATATGTTTTGAACATGCAAATATCTTGTTCCCCATTCTCTGGAGACTGACACTGAACTTTCCAATTGAGTCCCCTTCATAATCTTTCACAAAGGAGTAAAAATCAGTGAGTGTTTCTAAAAGAACTAAAGAAAACTTCATCTTCTGCCCAAGACCCAATGACCCAAGTTTATATTAATAATTAGACCTTGTTGACTTATGATGATTTTAACTGTTTTTTATTAATGAATGCCACAGGAGTTTACCATGATTGCCATTAACCAGACAATATTAGTAGTGTATGTTGGGATTAATTTTGGAAGAAGCTACAATCTCTGTAGCTTAATGAAAGTTTTTTATTGACGGGATACATCAGCAGGGCATGGATTTTGTTTCTTGTAAGGGAAAAAAAAGCAGAAAGCAGTCAATTTATTTATTATTTGGTTATTATTCTGCTGTGATTCAGTTGTGTGGCCATGGAAAAGGGTAACGCTAAGACAAGGAGGTCTCTGTCTTCTCTTCCTCCTCTACTGCCAAGGAAGAGGAGGAGGCCATGCTGGCAGTGCAGTTGCCTGTTGTGCCTTGACTGAAGCTTTCTATAGGGGATTTTAGCTAATCAGGTCTTTCTACTACATGACTGATTTCTGTGGTATCTGCTCTGCGAGACTGCATCTCTTTAGGTCAAATCTGAATTTGGTTTTCAAGAGTAAAAGATGATGCTGTATTTTGCTTATCAGAAAATGCGGAGGCCATCTAACCTACAGAGAATAACCCAGCTGGAGACTGTGGGTGATATCCGGTGGCAGAAGAGCACTGCATTTCCCTGCCTGCCAAGTAACTCTCACCACAGCCTGCCACTGACTTCCTTAGAAACCCCCAGAAAAAACAAAGGATCATTTATGTGTTTTTCTGCGAGCAGTGCAGCCAATGGAGAGTAGTTTCTGATGGGCTTATATTACATTTCTCTTATTTCTCTAATTTCTCTAACTAAAGTTCCTCAGCTCCTTCTCTTCAATGTGCTTCCCAGGTTCAACGTCATGATGCTGCCTGCTCACTGCAAATGGTACCAAACCCCGCGTCTCCCCTTGCACTGCCCTCTGGAAGGGATGCCCCTGAGGCTCTCCCTCCTCTCCTTCACCGCCACTCCCCTGAGACCTGCAGGAACTTAATTTGTCTTTGAGGCTTTCTCAGATTTGGCTGAAGTTGACCAGTGACTTCAGGAGTTATCATTTGAGCCTGTCACTGCAATTACATAAGCTGCATTTTCTTAGAAAAACAGAATAAATATCCTGCAGTTTGTTACTGCTGAGGTAAAGCAATAGTTCCATCATCCACCAGGAGAAACTGGTTGACAGAGCAACATGGGTCTACCATTACAGAGAAACAGGCCTGAGCATGGTCACATGCTTATGCAGAATATCCGAGCTACTTGACCAAATGTATTATCTGACCGTATGTTGGGATTTTTCCCCCCCAGTAGGGTCTTCATAGAGAGTTCTGCTGAATGCCTAGAAATAAGGCTTTATCCTTTGGTTTTATAACTTGGCTTGGATTAGTAAGAAAGAAGTACAGGAGATAAGAGATTCAGTCCTAACCATTCAGCCAAAGAAGARGAACAGTTCTGTGGTTAGAGCTTGGAAGTATGTGATCATAGTCAAATCTTCTAGTGTCTCCTCTTATTCTTTGTGAAAATCATGAAGTATTGAAAGGATAAGCTAATCTGATGATTTTTAGTGTCACATGTTAGATATCATATTAAAGAAAGTGGTATATAGCTATAGAATCCAAGTTTAAATGCCTTCTTTCTATTTATAAAACACAGTAATGGTACATGTACTCTGCAGGCAAGGATAAAATTCAGCTGCTGAACTTTTTATGGTTTAATGCTAGACTAAGTCACGTGATTGCAAAATAATGCAGAAACATACAGTATTTGAGAAACATAAGCTGATACAACATTTGTAAGAATGGAATAGCCTTATACCAAACAAGATAGGGCAGTCTCATTTGAAATTCTCTTATTTACTTCCGCGGGGTGTTTCCAAAGATTGACACTGATTATTTGGAAAYATTTTACATTTATTGATATGGCCACTGTGTCTGTTTTGAGTGTGTTAATCAGTATTTTTCATAAAATTTTAGTACTGATAATTCTCTTCAGAATCCCAGCCAATTTATGAACAGGAGAGAGACAAAGAAAGGTAATGGTAAAGCAGAAGTGACATTAGCAGATGGAGAAACACTGTGGTTTGCCAATGACTGACAAATATGCACAGGCTAGTTTAGAACAACTTTGTTTACATAATGTTTTACTTTAGGAAGGAGCATGCTATAAATACACTGCAAGTTTTGTAGAGTCATAAAGTTGTCTATACTATTGAATGACTATCTCTAAACAGCAGGTAAAGAAAGTATAAAGCTGATTAAACAATCAGTTGCTAACTGGCAAGTGCTTTAAAAATAGGATCATAGGGTTGAATGGAATCATTCAAACCAGTCTCTTTCTCTGCTAGTCTCCTTCAGCATGGGTCTTCATCTTAAAACCTATTAGATTATTTTGCACCATGGCTGTAAACCCTCACAGCTGTGATGGTTAGAAACCTTTCGATTTTCAGATTAAGTTAGTTCATGGTCAATTTATATCTATTTGTTCTTGGCCAAATTCRTCTCATAGGTCAGATAGGTAGTGCTCATTAGCATCTGTTACTGACCTGGAGTCCACCTCACCTATCTTCAAGTGTCTGAGGTGTTCAGCCTTGATTATAGTCAAATGAGAGAAAGAGTACAGAGAAACCTCCAGAAGCCATTCTTCGAGCTTGTATTAGATATTAGTTTAGGCTGAGGTTAACGTCCTTCTGGATTTCTCACCACCACACATAAAGGAGCCTTGGATGACTTGCTCATACTTAAACATTTAACTTTTGGATGCCTAATCCAAGGCATATGAATCTTTTCCCATGAAAATATACAGTGTTCCAAAAAGGGTCTCATCAGGTTTTTAACAATAGCATTGATACTTTCCTAACTGTATTAGAAATCTTCTTTGATATATTTTAAGTTTGCACTGCCTTTGTCTTAGTTGCATTACATTAGCAAAGCATCTTATGAATAGTTAGCACATTCAGGGTGTTCTCCTCACCTTTTGAACTGATGAGCTCCTGGTTTATTGCATAAATCTGCTTTATAAATCCTTAGGTACAGAGTATGGCATTTGATACTATTAAATGTTATCCTATTTCAGTTGCTCCACTCCTTAAGGTCATCTAGTTCTTCCTGTTTAATCAGATTCTCCTCCCCAGTAAGAATGCTTTCCAAATTTCTGTTATCAGAAAATTTCATTAGCATGCCAACATTTTTGTGGCAAGGTACTTCCCCATTCATTGGTCGCCTTTATTTGGTTCCTTTTGCACTTTACAATTCTTGTATTAATTTCCATTTATTCCAGAATAATTTTCCAAAGAAAGATTACATCTCCCACATAAATTTATTTTTTATTAAATCTCTCAGAACAAGAGCTCTTTTGAATCTGGTATGATACTTTGGTAAACCTTTTATCCTATCTTCTGTTTATCTCCATGTCTTTAATTATTGCCTTCAAAAATTGTTTTCAAGTCATGCATACTGGTCAGTTCAAACCATTAGCCTCTAAATGTCTAGATCATTCCTCTTTCCTCCAAATTAAGGACTATTTTTTCTACTCTGTTGGGCTCTTTGATTTGATAGATTTACCAAAATCCCATGATATGTGTGCATTTTTCACAGCATAGTGAAAATGTTAGTGGAAGAGAGATTGTCTGGTCCTCCTTCTGCCCCCTCCCACATGAGTAACATCAGGCTTTTTCAGCTCTTGAAATTGTGTCCTTTGCAGAGGGGATGGTTTTGATGATCACATGCACCTCCCAGTTAGCTACTCTGCTTCTGCTCCATGATCTGCACAGTCAGCTGCACTGAAAAGAAGTCAGGATACTCATGTAGGTCTGGGCAATATCCAGATTATCTTGACTATATCTTCTCAATGCAGAGCCAACCTGCTTCCATTCTCTGTTCTTTACTGATACAAATACAGGGTTTTTTTTGCCAATTGCTTTTGTTTCCTTTGCAAGACCAAACTCACCTTGCACTTTGACAATCCTCCTATTATTCCTACAGCTTTTGGCCTAAAAGAGCCTTCTTTACTGATCAGTTCTCCTTTTCACTCTCCTTGCTCTTTGTATCATTCTAATGTGACCAATCATTTTTTTTTACATTTTTTTTTACTTGCTGCAATGTGATTTTCTGGAGAGTTTCCCCTTTGCTCCCTTGATTTATGGATGATCCAAATTCCTGTGACAACTATGCACCCCCTCTCCTCTTTGGTGCAGTGAGTATGCTGAACTGGCTCCTTGAATTCCTCCCGTTGCCTCAGTCTCCATCAGCAGTTGAAGCATCCCCTCATGGGGATAGGGACCACAGCGTTGTCATTTAGCACTCCAGTCTTTTGTCATCTCTAAGTCACTGGGGTCCCACCCCGCCAGTCCTATCAAAATGTGAAGCCTAGTGAATGGGGTACCCAAGGGGCTCACTAGTCACTTTGGCTTTGGGTTCAAAACCAGCATTTCTCCAACTTTCTTATCCACAGCATACCTAAATAGCCATGCCTGCTCTTATAAATCTTTGCTTGCTGGGCTGATCCCCTTGCTCCTTTGCCTACTCATAGGAACCTCCTGTAGGCAGTGGCCTCACTGTGTCTCAAGACCTTTCTCCTTACATGACTCTTCTTTGTTTGTGGCTAGGGACCTTCCTCAAGGCAGTCTGCCAGCCCTCTGCCTTTGCTGCTGTCTATGCATATAGCAGCTTTTCCTAAATGCATCCTTTAAAGGCAGCTTGAAAAGTAGCTGGCCCATTCATTAAATCTTTATAGATAGATAGGTTGTGGGGCTCATAATTCTTCCCTTCCGAAACTGCCAAACTCAAATTGTTAGTCTGCTTTCATACTGCCACTGTATTTAAACCAAAATCACCTCATGATCACTCGTTCCCAGACTAATTTCTCTGAAAAGCTCTTCTGCAGGCCTCAAACACTATCAGCTGTAGCTGGTTCAGTGGCTCTGGTGAAGAAAACCCCCACTATTCCACTCAGGGAGATCTGAGTCCTCCAGGTGCTGGTAACGTTTGTTCTGCAGTCTGAATCTGAAAACTGAAATCCTTCTGACCTCAGCTTCCTAACACACCCAGCTCTGCCCTGTACGCTCAGCCCTGGGGGGACTGTGCCTTGCTGGTGAGGGCATGGCCTGCTCTGGGGTCACCCTCAGCTCCTGGCTCCCTGTCCCTTAGGGAGCAGGTGGCCCTTGCTGTGCCCTGGTGATAGAGTTACACAGAAACATCAGGTCAAAAATCACCCAAAGCCTTTTGATGGGAGCCCCAGTTCCTCAGAAAGTGTCCAGGATCAGCTGGGGTGAGTTCCTTGCCCTCCTTTAGAAAGTAAGGTGATTAGATGGCAGGAAGAAGGTCTGAATGGCTCTGCAGAGCAAGGAGCAGGTAAGAAAGTGAGGGGTGTACCTGTTTGCCAGGCCACATATTAATATGGTGAGGGACAAGACTGAAGTCCTAAGCCTTTAAATTGCCTGGAAGGGTAGTACTGCTGTGTTGAGAGAATACACGATGGTGATTTTGTCTCTTTCATCCCTTGGCTTCCCAGAAGAAGCTCAAAGTATCATGTGAAAGCTGGGGAAAAGATTAGACTTTTTTAAATTGTACTTTAGAAAAGGATTTCCAGATTTTGAGTACCTGGTTCTTGCTCATTGCTCTGGTTTTTGTGTAGTTTCTTTTGCTGCCTCACAGCATAAATATACAGAAGATAGAATATATTGAGACCGGAACCAGAAAGTCACATGTGAGCTCATATGTAGCCAGGAGTCATATCCAGCTTTAGGTCACAACAGCAGGGCCAGAGTCTCACCAGCTCTGGTCCTTTCCCTAGCCTTTTTCATCTCTGCAGGATGCAGCAAGATTAACCTCTCTTGCTGTTTTTGGCTCTTTAACCCTAATTGTAATAATAACCTAAACTGAAATTCATTGATGGGGCCTTTCAGCCAGAAGACAAGACTAGTTTCATCTTGTCCTACGAGTTCTATGAGTTCTGGACCCTGCTGTACCATAATGACCTCTTTATGTCTTATTTTCCCATCTGTAACAAGGTGTAAGGTTACTGAATTCTTTGTAAGGCAAATTGAGATGGAAATGTTTCTTAGTTTCATTAAAGTGTGCATCCAGAAGTCTTTGTGACTTCACTTTGGAACCAATCTCTGATGCATCAGGTCTGGTGCTGTAATAGGGCATAAAAAATGTTACAGCATTAGAGAGCTAAGCTTCAGGGGGAGGTTGAGCCATCTCAGCCAAAAGACCCCTGTCTTTGCCCCCTTGCTCTTCGCTATCCACTCCTGACTTTTACCATGAACCAGCTCTGTTGCCTATCAGACCCCTCCATAAACTGGTTCAATTTGCTAATCTGGCAGAAAATTAACCCAGCAAGAAAAGAAAAGAGAACTGATAATTTCTGTACTGATAAACTGAATTCCTCATTCAGCTCAGCCCAAAGGAGACAGGGCTGAGAGTGGGAAGAGGAGAGCAAGAGCAGGTAGGAAGGAATAAACCATCTCCTTTCTCACATTTTACTACTTGCTCTGTCTACATGTCAAGTGCAATACAATAGAAACTGAACTTCTAGGATCAGATTCTGTCCCAGTGAAGCCTTTAGTGTTTTTCTATGTTTCTATTAATGTTTTTAAGCAACTATGACATGGTCTCTTTCATAACATATTAATTTCAAATTCTATTGATACATATAATAATACAAAGTCCAGAGTTGTATCATTTCTCTAAACAATTACATGAAAAAGTTCCTCAAAGAAGAATTTCTACTAGTCATTCTTGCTTGTTGTAAAAGAATCTGGAAAGATTTATTTTTATTACTGCTAATTTTCCGGTTATGGGGGTTCGTTTGTTTTTTCACTACTAGAAATTCAGACTGTTTGTAATACATATTGGTGTAGTCAGTGTAATTAGGACACCACCACTGTAAAAAGATGGTGAAACATGAATTACATAGAGGAATAAAATCACTCAGTTTGTGCCTTATTTGTGTGCTACATTTCAATTAACACACATTAAACTCAAACAAGAAGCAGTTGGAAGAAATGCTCCTTTGTGAAAAACTCAATATCTATCTTTTATCTGTGGTCTCCTATCCATTCCTCTAGGCCTTCAAGGTCTTCCATAAAAAAACCCAAGTGAGATAAATGCCAGAGGCTAGATAGGTTTTATTAGACCTTGGGTAATGAACAAGCAAGAAAATTATTTCAGGGTAACTAAATAAAAGAAAACTCTCTCAGGTCCTCTTCACACAGGAACCGCTTGCAGTGCTGTGAACAGACTTTACTGAAGGATGAAGCGAATGGAGAATTTGAGTTGTGAAAGACATTTCTTGTTTGCACAAATGTCTCCAATAACAGCAAAATGAACACAAAAAAATATAGGCCAGGTACACTCCTGTCTTCATAAAAGCTTTTGTTTCTTAGCTACTGAACTTTTTCAGTATAAAAGGCTTACTCCAGGGTGTAATTTCTTTAAAGTAATGAACATGTATTGAAATTTGTGCTTCATCTTTTGACCAATGTCCCATTATGGTTACCAGATCTAAATATAGCTCTTGCCTATGGCCAAGGAACATAGTAATTTTACAGGTTTTTATATATTTTCATTCTGCTTTTCCAATTTGTTTCACCCGTTTCAGGCTTCTGACACCCACATTGTCAGCCATGCAGAGTGCACATATTTTTCTGTGAAAATAAGGAGAAAGGTAAAATCTAGGGAAGTTACAGTTCACGTTCACTGAATTGCACAGCTGTCAAATCTTTTTCTGACGGTCAAAAATTCACCATTTTGAGGGCAGCTTAATTAATATGTGTAGTTTTAGTATTTTATGTATGGAATTATTTTTCTTTTAATTCAGCACATGGTATACATGTACTGGATGGGGATAGATTTATATAGATAGATAGGCTCACATTATTGAATGTTTGGAAATCTTAACAGTAAAGTTAATCTTCTGAAAACTCAGCTGATAAGACTTCAAAAAGTTGGAAAGATTTTCAATCTGGTTAAAAAAAATTCCAGAAATTTAGTAAATCAAGTGTACGAGGTAACTTGTTTAAAGTGAGATCTGTCTGCCTCTGTTATCATTACTGTTTCCTGAGAGACAGTTTATGGAAGGTGGTTTTATGATACATTCCTGAAACACCTCCAGATTTCAAATATGCAATATAAACCACCTTATGAAAACTGCATAACTTGCCCTTGATTTATAAATAGTACCACACCTACTTTAGCCGTACAAAATTTCTAAGTTCTAATGTAGTCAGTTAGTAATGAAAACAAAGCTTAACACAGAAAGATTTGCTAAAGAACCAGATCATCAAGGGACAGGAAACCACCTTCTAAATTAAAGCTTGTTGCCTATTCCTAAGGTAATGGATGGAAGAACTTAGCAAATTAGCAAGAATGGTTGGAAAAAAAACAAGAAAAATGTTTCTTACTGAGGCATGTTTTGAACAGTTCCTTTGAAAGATTGTGCTTAAAAGGAAGAGATGTTTGTAGTGTTTAACAATAAAAATATCAATGTTTTATTAGCATAAAATGGAATAGTTACAACAGAGAATGGTTCCCTTTGATTCAGGCGTTCACACCATTTTTGTGTAAACAGTGTAATTGTAAGACCTGGGAACTATCTTCCACAGCACAGAAGTTTTTCATTTAGTGTTCTGCAAATACTTTTGTACGAGAGTCGCAGAAAATACCGCAGGTGGCTTTCCAGGGTTCTCTTTAGCACGAGGTATCTGTTCACCTCTTCAAAATGGAAGTGTAAGTGCACGTGGATTGTGGAGAATAAGAGACTGATTTCTCCAAGATTTTCTTGTTGCATTTTTTGGATGTAATTTTTTCTAGTTTCTCCTGCTTAAACTCCACTGCCTTCATTTTTGAACTCTTGGTATTTTCCATTTCATGTATGTCACATTCATTTTTCTTGTGGATCCACTGTTATATTTGCATAACAATGCTTTGAAGGTCTTATTATGAGTCCAAGTTCTCAAGATAGCCAGCAAGGCAGAGGCAGTTAGGCTGAGACGGCCTCAAGAGCTGCAGATTCAACATGCAGTTCTTTTTTCTTCTTCAATCTCTAGAGAATCCAAGTATTTAATGCAAATGTATACTTACACTTATAAAAACAAGTACATTTCATTCCCTTATTTTCCATCAGTATTTTCCTACAAATCTCACTTGAATCAGATCAACAAACACAAATCAGTCGTTCTGAAAGGAGTAGTCAAAAGGATAAATTTTCATCTCTCATTGGTTATCTGAACATCTGTAGGTGTGTAAATACTGTTAAACATCTGGCCCTACCACATGCTATGCCAGCCAGCATGCCTGCATTCCTTGCACTAGCCATCTCCTCCTTCAAAATAGTGGACTTGCTACTATTCTCGTTTAACTCTCTTGAATATACAGACTTATTTTTCCTGTAAAAATACAAGTGAAAATAGAAATAAGTGAAAATAGATGCAAGTTCACAGTGCCTGCCATTAAACAGTCAGCCCTTGGCGTGTCCTACTGAGAATGCCTGCACTGCACTCAGAATGCTACAGAATTAGGCTAAAATACCAAGGTCCTCTGTGAATATTTAATTTACATTATACTCCTTTACTCTTCGTCATTGCAATGTTCTTGAGCACAGATTGAAAAAGACCCAAAGATTTGTCCATAATTGAAATGTGATAAAAATGAAGCAAGTTCACTGTGCCTTGGCAGCAGAAGTACTCCTGATGGGGATTGATTTCACCTCCTGTAGCTGTCTAAAAGTCAGATGTCTGAGCTAAGCCTTAGTCCGATGTCTCAGATAAGTTTAGGACCTGTCTAGAGTCAATCAAAAAAGACAAGCACTGCCCAGTTCCTCACATTTAGGCTGTGGTTCCCTGAGATGTAGTGAATGTTTTAACAGCTTACTGTTGCTGAAAAGGTAATACCTCCACCCTCCTGACTATCACTCCTGGTTGCCTTCTTGCTACATACTTTGTGCAAACTCATCAGACCCTTGTGTGTTAGCCAGCCTGGTGGAAAATTAGTCAAGCAGAACAATAGGGAAAGAGAGGGGCAGTGAAAAGAGAGGAAGAGTAAAAGGACCCATTTTTAGTGGCAATGAGATGTTATGCTGGCTCAGCTATGTCTGAAATTGTAGCTTCACATATCTACTGCAGAATGGGTTCCTCTCTGGAAACATTTCTCTCTCTACCCATGGTTGCAGAGAGTGTTTTGATGCCAAGGACAGTCTAGGGTCTAACTTTTTAGCATTCAGCTTTGATCAGAAATGTGCTTAAAGGGACTTCATAGAATTTTATATTTATTGTACCTCTGATATTTCTAATTAAAAAGCTTATAAGTTTATGAACAGACAAGATGCTGCTTCTCCTTTTGACGATCAGATCTGTAAATTTGACAAGCGATGTGAGAGCTAAACTAGTTCTGTTGTCTGGAACATTCTCAGTCCTAGGACAAATATCATTCAGACAAAACTATCTTTTCAGATACTTGGTTTACGTGGCCTCATTGTCTCCAGTGTGTACTTCTATCTCTTCACTCTGTGTGGGAGCTAGTGCTTGACTTTGTAATTCTGTTAATGATGTATAGCTATCTTACTGGTATGACCTCTGCAGTGATAAAAGGAATAAAATGTAGAATAAACCTCCTATTAGCATTAATGGAAGAAGAGATATCTCTGAATACATGCACGGGGAAGATAAACAAAGTGAAAAGGTGCTGATTTTATAGTCATTTCTTGGAGCAGAATGCTTTAATACATTTTCCCCATAGTACAAAGTTTAAAATGGAGAATTCACGGTGCATTCAGAGGACAAGTTTCTGAAATGGTGAAGAAGCACAGATACCAACAAGGATGCCTTGCCTAGAAAATATTTTCTGCATACTGTGTCAAGGGTGAGAGATCAAGGATGCAACCTTTTGTCTCATGAATTATTCATCTACTCAATAACATACTTTCCAATCTTGATTCTGTCAGCCTCAGATAGATAGTTAAAAATAAGCATTTTTAATTCCTGTCTTTGTTATTCCATTCATTACAGTTATAGATCTGAAGGACCAATAACAGTTTTTAGCACTGGAACAGCTAATGAATTGTTTAGGCATGCCAATTCAATTACCAGTGAAAAACTGGACCCAGGAAAAGAAAGTAAAAAATAGATGTGGGTGTAATGGAGCTTTGGAAGTGAGATGTTCCTACTGGGCTACTGTGATGTGATAATGATGGAGTAATGGATAACATTTTGTGGAGTTCATTGTGTTTGTTAGCTGCCTAAACAGGAACGTTGCATCTTGCAGTGGAAGAACCAATATTGAACTACATAGGTCTTTTAAAAACCTTTTCATTATAATTGTTTAAAAATGCTTTCTTTGACAATTGATGTTGCCAAGGGGTTATCAGAACAGAAAGTCTAGTAATGCGTATTTGAGTTGTATGGGAGCAAAAACATTTAAGCACAGCAACGGTATGGTATGGAAGTGACCTGGTTGCATCCTAAGTTTCAAAGTGGTACAGCAGCACTTTTCCCATCTTCTTTCTAGATAAGTAGGTTGCATGTAAGGATTTTTTTCTCCCTCCTTTCAGTCTCCAGGTGATTCCTAAATCCTTTAAAAATGGGATGAAATGCTTATGCTGAAGTTTATTGTTTTTGACCTAGTATAATGGGGAAAATGGTGAAAAAATAATTTGAGAAGCAAGTGGAGTCTTACTCCACTTACACATGTAAATACACAGAGGGATGTGTGTGTGCACATGAGAGCATGCATGTGCTTGCTGGGCAACTGGTGATCATTTGTTCATGTGAGCATTGCCATTGACTTTAACATGATTGTGCATGTAAGTATCCATCAGCATGAATGAAGACTGTATATTCTGGTTCCAAGCTAGAGGAAATTTCCTCTCCTCAAAGTGCAGTCTTCAGTAGATGAGGTGGAAATGTAAGAAAACACTAAAAGTATCCAGAAACTAGTGCAGAAACAGAAAGTAGGTATGTTAAACTAAGGAATATGCCTGGGCCTAAGATCTGGCTGAAACTCAAATTCATCTCATGTCTATACTGTGTGGATGTAAGTCTGTGCTCAAGTGCAAATTTGAGGCCAGAATAGGTGCCTGCTGCTCCTTGACGCAGAGCCAAGGCAGGTCTACTGTGTACAGCCCTATTCTTTCCTAAGTACATGACTTTATGATTGGCTGCCCTTACAAGCCATGATTTAAGAGAAACTTACTGTCTTGTAGGTTTGTATTTAAGAAGCGGAGAAAATAACATCCTAAAGTGGTAAGAAGTAATTACCATGTGAACTAGAATACAGCAAGATACATATTGATGTCACCTTAAGAAAACTGACTGGAATTAAGAGATGAGCAAATCAAAGACTATATGTTTAATTTGTATGTATGTGTAGGTGACTTAGAAGCCTAGTTCCCCATTCAGTATGATTTTGAGATTAAGGAGCCTAAGTCTTTAGACAGACGATATCACTAAGTTCAAATGTATGGGCGGGGGGGCTCCACAGTGGTGCAATTTCTGCTGTGTGGAGGGAAGACCTACAATCTTCTTAGCTCTCAAATAAATCCCTATTTAAAAAAAAAAAAAAGATATAAATATGTAGTACCAAAGACACTCTTGAACAGACTCCTGAATTTCTCAGTCTATGACTGTGCTGGTAAACAAATATGCTCAGAGCCACCCTCTGGCCCTGAGGACAGCTGGCACTGAATGGCAGGGGCAGAGGCAGAGATGGTTACACTCTCTTCTTCTCCACATCAGGATAGCTGCATCCCCACTCTCTCCTGGCAATGGTCCCTGGCTCACATGGACTCCCAAACTTTGGGAGTTTTCAGGGAGTGCTAGGTGGCCTGGGCTGGGTCCATGTCAGAGACCATGTTAACAACCTAGCAGGTTGGACAACTGAATTGTGGTGTCCACGCTCATTCCTTTGACCTGTTTCATTTACTGGTGTAGATGCAGTTATAGGCTCACAAAGGTGTTTAGATGCCCCTGAAATCAGTGAAAAGTATGTTCCTGAATATCTTTAGCTATATCTCAACTTGGGGGTACTTCTGAGTTCCAGTTGCATCCTGGTTCCATACTGAGGTAAGTCCTGCATATCTGCAGCCCTGTAGTCTCTTTTCATTTTCCTCATATCATGGTTTTCACAGACAAGAAACACAAGCATGTACTCCAGAGAGAAACAGCTCCTTGCTCCAGCAGATACCTGGTCTAGATGACCAGGAGACAGGCCCCTGGCACAAAACATAGCCCACAATGTCAGTTAAGTGAGGGTGCAGCCTATGTAGATTTGGCCATTAGATAAGTTTGAGGGAACACAAACAAGGAAATGGGAATAAAATGACATAAGTGATTTAACCTCCGTTATTTTCTTTGACATTTACAAACTAAAAAATATTTTTTTAACATCCACAAGTGGACTGATTTTTCATACAGAACCACAGAATCACAGAATGCTTGAGGTTGGAAGAGGCCTTTAGGGATCATCTTAGTTCAACCCCCTGCTCAAGCAGGGTCACCTAGAGCACGTTGCACAGGATCGCATCCAGGTGGGTTTTGAATATCTCCAAGGAAGGAGACTCCACAACCTCTCTGGGCAACCTGTTCCAGTGCTCTGGCACCCTCACAGTAAAGAAGTTTTTCCTCATGTTCAGATGGAATTGTCTGTGTTTCAGTTTGTGCCCATTGCCTTGCATCCTGTCGCTGGGCACCACTGAGAAGAGTCTGGCCCCATCCTCTTGACACCCTCCCTTAAGATCTTTGTACACGTTAGTAAGATCCCCCTCAGTCTTCTCTTCTCCAGGCTGAACAGGCCCAGCTCTCTCCGGCTGAACAGGCCCAGCTCTCTCAGCCTTTCCTCATATGAGAGAAGTTCTATCAAAATCTGAAGGACATCATATTGCAAAGGTTTAAGTCTAGGAGGATGGCATCAAGGTGGACCATGTTTATTTCATTACAGACAGCATAACTGTTCCCTTCCTTTGCTAGCCATTGCATATTATGAACAGGATAAGAACTTTAACTGGTAAGTGAAAGATTTTTATTTGATAGTATGCTGTATCACTACTTTCCAAACTGAATAAAATGATGGCAGTGGGCTAGCTGAAGCTACTTCACCATGTTACATTTTCATGCATGATTTTCTCTTGTTAGCAATGAAAGTGCAACATTACAGTAACATTTCCTTTTCCCATTACTGTCACATAAAGACAATATGCTAGAAAAACCACTAATGTGGCCATTTTAATATGATCTCTGTATAATTCAGAAATACAGTGCCTGCCTATTCACACTCACTTATAATGTGTATAGGCAAAAGAACACCTCATTTTTTAGGTTTATGAATAAAAACCTAGAGATATTCCACATGAGGACATGCCCGGTATTCTTTTATAGTCTGGAAGGGGGTCTCTGTGCCCATATATATTAAAGTGTGCACCTGCCTTCAATAAGCCCACATCAGGATATGCAACTGAACTGTATGCCAAATTTGCCTTGTAAAGCAAGTGTAAAAAGAGCAGACTTTTGCTCTGAAAAAAAAGAAAGAAAGTATTATTAAAGGAAAAGCAGAGTTGAGCAGTTTTAGCTGAGATACGGGAGAGGAAAGTGCTTGAGTAAGTACAATGGAAAAATGGAAGAAGAAAACAATAACTGACCAGAATCACAATGGACTTTTTCATTTCTCTTTTTGGAAAATCACAGCAAATGCTTAGTGGCAACTCAGCTTGCCACGCAGTTTTGTGCAGACCCTTCTAGTTTCTCAGAGCTGTCATGTCTGCTGTTGTGACTGGCCATGCTGGCTTAGTCAGTGCTTGAAAGGGGGACTGCTCCCCATCTTGCACCTACGTTCTTGGCCTGACTCTTGAGCTGCTCTGCCTTGCCTGTTTGCAGCGGAGCAGAGATGCAGGTAGTCTGAGCACTGCCAGTAAGGTTCCTGTTCCCAGAAGGGACCACAGACCAGATTTTCTTTTCCACTGCTCATCTATTATCATCATGACTTCCACTACTGCAACTAAGTGAATAATTTGGTCTTATATGATCGTGTAGAAGGGATCTTCACATGAATGAACTAAAATAGTGGACTTTGACTGAAGGAAAACACTGGAGGCTGCCCAACAGACCTTGATGCACTACAGGCCATCTTATTCCTTGCCTGAAGCATATCAGCCACCTTCTGTAAAGATGGACCTAGCAAATGAGCTACCTGCAATGGTCGTAATCTTCCTGAAAAGAGCAAGATGGTCTGTGTGCAGGAGCAGCACAGAGCAAGAAGAACCCCTGCTATAAGTTGCCCATGTCARGTGGATGAAAATGTCACCAAGTACTTGCAAGCCTGAGCCAGCAGCCATGGAGGTTGCATGCTTATTTGTATTTTTCATGCTGCAGTGTTCATAGGCCTGATGCTTCTGTAGGCTGCAGAAGTGTTGGCTGATGGGGGAGCAGAAGGCAGGAGTGAATAGTGGGTCTTGGGGAGTCAGAGATCTGAGACAGTGCGTGGGCTTCATATGTCCAAAAGCTGATGTCCACATCTGAGCCTTCGTTCTCCTTATGGGCAAGAGAAAAAATATCTGACCAGTTTTAGCTGTCTTATGGATGAGAAGTATTGCCTTCTGACAGTGCCTTTGCTTCTCCCATGGCTGCAGCAGGCACGATGAGCTGAGTGGAGAGTCCTGCCTTGCGACAGTGAGAGGAATCCAACCATGTCTGGACTATTACCTCTTTGGCAGAGTACGTTATGTTTTTGCATATCTCAGAACTCCTGTGGGCTGCAGAGCAGAAGGAATATGGGGATCTTTGGGTCATCCTTGGGTTCAAACCAAACTAGTGAGCAAGAGCAGAGTCCTGATGCCTCAGAGCTGAGCTTGTTTAAGAAAAACTCCCTCATGCACAAGAAAACAGTGCTATATATTGAAATCTGCTGTGTGTGATCTCTTCATCGGGTCTTAGGATTAAAGGTTTGTTATTAAAGTTGCTTGTGAATGGAATAATTTAGAGCCCATTATGTTACGTATTTTCAATGAAAACAATGAACTTCTGAAATTTGGGGACTGCAGACTCCAGAGACTAATTCCTATAGTCCCAAGGTTAGATACTACCCTTAATTACAAACCCAGAGAACATTCATGGGGACAAATACTCTGATATATTGAAGTTATGGAGCCACCTTCTCTGTCTGCTGCTCCCTCCCCCTGGGTGTAAGTGGGAGGAAGGGATATGCTGAGAGTGGGCTAATCAGTGTGCAAACTCAGAAGAGCTGAGCTCCACTCTGCCTGACCTGTATGGGCTCCAGTAGGATAAGGCTAACTGTGGAAAATAGAGGAGCCCTCTAGTACTCTAACTTCTGCTGCAACTAAGTGGATGGTGAGTAGAGGCAGACACTCTGTGTCCTGGGACCCTTTGAGATTCATGGAGAATGTGGGTTGCTGCAGTTGGTGCTGTCTCCCTGGGTTACCTCAGAAGTCTTTCTTCACCTTCTTTGGGATGTCATTTTCAGCCACCTGATCCAATTGTTATGTCCCATTGTCTCTCTGAAGATTTAAAGACTTCTCTTGAAATCTTGTCTGTCTTCTGACATGTATCTGACTAGCATATATGGAAAAGGGACTGTGCTTTTTAGGTCTTGGGAAGCTCAAAACGAGTTCCTGTTGCAAGAGTATCCAGAGCACATTTTGATACAGATTCTGCCCTGTTGGATGTGTGTGAAACAACCATAAAAGGAGAAGGAAATTGATTTTGAATTTTTCATCACAGACAAAAAGCCTGGTAATACTTGGACAGTTTGAACGTGGATGGCCTGGTATTCTTACAGCTGGAGATCCCAGTTTCATCTCGGGTGTTTTTGAAGTGATGAGTGCTTGGGAGCCGTGTGGCAGTAGGATGGTGAGCTCCCATGCAAGGACTGCTTGTGCTGTGCTGAGGGAATTTCATTTTAGCTCCCCTCAGCCCACACAGGAACTAGCCATGGACTTTCAAGACAAGTGGTGGACTGGAGCGTGCTGTGGCTGAAAAACCAGAAAGCTGCCATTCAGGTGCATGTAATAAGCCATGGCTTACAGCCTGCATGTGGGTGGTTCACGTACTTTAATCCTGACTCCAACTCTGATTCTCGCTGCAGCTATGGGTAAGTACACTGTGTGGGTCAAGGGCGGAAGGATTCAAAAGCACTATCTTTTCTCCTGTTGAATTCAGTGGTCAAACTTCCTGGGATTGCCTCTGCCTCAGTTTCTCTGTGTATAGAAAAGAATTAAATTTATTGATTCAGGTGGCTCTTTTGAGAAGTGCTGTATAAATGATGAGCAATTACAGCAAGTTTCCCATCTTTTCTGATGCCTACATACAGGTTTGCTTGTGGTTTCAGTGCAGTCAGACTTTTACCGCTATACTTTTGTGCTTACAAGTGAAAGGAATAGAGGAAGTATGTACTCTCTAGGGCCAATCCATTGCAAGATCCAGCAAGAACAACTGAGCAGCATCATGCAGTGGGAATTACACAAGCAGTTTCCAATGGAAAAGTAAAATTGCGATTAAACTCTGTAGCTCTAGCAATCTAAACGCAGTGGCAGAGAAGTGGGGTAGTGGTGTGGATAAGTAAGAGACACAGAGCTGTTCATATGTAAGGGAAAAAGGTTACAAAATAATAAAAAGTTTGAAAGCCTTGAAAAGTACCTGAATTTTTCACTCTGAATTGTTTTACTTGCTTTCAAATGGTCTTTTCCACTGTAAAGCATGTTTCAGAGAATAGTGGCCAGAATCCAGGTTCTAAAACTGATGATATCAGCTCTTCAAAGCTGCCAGATCAGAAACATAAAGATATACGTGAAGGGTTCATTTCAGTGAGAGCTTATTCATTATTTTCAAAGCAAAGCAACTTTTTTCCTCCTACAAAAAGTTCTCTTTCATTAAAATGTTTATACTGTGGTGTTTATATGAGGGGCTGTCCTTTGAACACGTTTCTTGTGGCCTACAGCATAGAAGAATTAAACTGGCATTTAACCAGTAGATTAAATGTGGGCAGGACCCTTCTGTAATGTGGTAGATAAGCAGGTGGATGCAAGATAAGAATTAATGTCTTCTATAAGAATAATAAGTAGAGTAATATTTCCCTATAAGAGTTCAGTGAAGACTTAAGGACAAAAAATGACCCAAACCTCATCCACTCCCCTATCTCTGTCTTCCCCAAAGCTCTATGTTGTATTTCATGTGAAAGGAGTACAAAATATTTCAACTCTGAAAAATCTGTAATCTTGCAAATAGATTATTTAGAAAAGGTTAAAGATCATAAAACCCTCTCCCAATATATATTTTGTACTAATCGAAATAAAAAAGTTTCTAATTACTGCATAAGAATAATTGTAACTGTAAAATATTAATACTACTACAATCAATAATAATGAATTAATTGTAGCACCTGGGAATTTCTCTCAGTACTCATCCTCCTATGTACTGTGTGAAAAAAGAGCAGAAAAGGCAGCTTCATCCCAGAGAACTCATTACAGGCCAAGCAAGAAATGGAGCAGGTGAACAAAACACAAACAAAGAAAAGATAGGAGAGGGAAATGGGGTAGTGGGGAGCACAGAGTATGAAGCCATCATTCATTCTCATGGCACGTCAGAAAACTGGCTGCTTTCCTTCATGAAGGCTGAGGACCAGCTATTTGTTGGGACTGCACAGGAAGCTTTGGATACCTCGGTGTGCTTTGCAGACTTTTTTTGGAAAGGGATGAAAAAGGTAGTAAAGAAGATGTTACTCCTCCGCGTGTGAGGGAGTCCATAAGGTTGTATACATGGTGTATGGACATATCAGAGAAAAAAATCACCAAGGTATTAATAAAACAGGAAATGGGCCAATTAACAGTCAGATGAGAATGATCAGACACACATAGATAAGGCAGAACACAGCAATTATAGGTAAGTACTATCAAATCCTGGTACAAAATCATAGACATTATGGTTAGAAAGGACCTCAAAAAGTGAATTAGTCCATTCCCATGCTCAAAGACAGAATCAATTTACCTAAGCCTTTCCTTGCAGATATTTGTTCAATGAGTTGAGTATCTCCAGTGACAGAGTTATTGCAACCTTTCAAGGTAATCTATTGTAGTGATTAGCTGTCGACAAGATTAGGCAATTTTTTTCAGAATTTCCTCTGCAGAAATGATGTCTCATGTCCTCCCTTAGATAATAAAACCAATTCTTCAATTTTTGTGGACAGATCTCCAATCATAATCTAACCAAAAGTTCATGTTTTTCTTGAGAAGCATTGCCCCAAACTGGACACAAACTCAGACTCTGCCTGATGCCTTTCCAGTGCCAAGCTGGGTAGGAGAACTACTTCACAAGCCTTAGACTGATCCCTTCTGCCAGTGTATCCAGTGTGAGGTTTGGTTTTTGGCAGAAATACAGTGTGGTGACTCGTGGTAAGCTTTTGCTTTCCTGTAACTGTTTTCCTTTCATTCTCTGTTTGTACTTATGTAATTGGTTATTTCTACCTACTACGAAACTTCGTAATTGTCCTTATTTAACGATGTCCTGAACTTTTGCAGTCTGTATCTAGTTTCTGAAAAATCTTTCTGAACTCTAATCCTGTCCGTAACTGAGCTTCCAACTCTTTGCAACTGTTGTTACCCGCAGTTATTTCAGATACACATTGTATAGACCCATATATCGATGTATCTGCATCTCTCTATATGTATATGGCAATATGCATATTCTACTCCATCATTCAAGTCATTCAGGAAGATACTGGATAGTACTAGACCCCATTCACTACACCAATTTTTTGGACAGTAAACCCACTGAAAATTACTCTTTGTGTCTTGTTCTGCATGTGGTTTTGAACTCACCTTATAGCATTTTCATATAGATGACTTTTTCTGAGCTTACTTATGAGAATGTCATATGAGGTCATGTCAAAAGCCTTACTAATGTTAAGATATATGACATTTACTACTTCTTTCTCTCTTGTCACTCCTCCTCCTGTGTTTTCCTCTTGTTGGATGAAATTAGAATGGTTTTGCAGAGCTTGAAGTTTACAAATATATCTTCTGTCACCTACCACTTTCTTCTGTTATTGTAGGTGATGGAACTGGTTTATTATTTCCCAGCTGTCCTTTTGCATTTGTTTGAAAACTAAGTGCTATATTTTCACTTTTCCAGTCACCTGGAATGTCATCTGTCCTTCACAGCTTTCCGGAAATAACTGACAGTGTCTTAGAAATTGCATGAACCTGTTCTCCACACATCTCCTGTCGCAGAGCCCACTGACTTACAAGTTGCCAAAGCACGGTGCTTTTCCTTCCCCATTCTAGTCAAAATTTTTAGCTTTGTCAATGGAAGTAATTGTGTCAGCTGCCTGATTTCAGCTGACCTTTTTAGTGATAACAGAAAGCAAAAAAGGCATTAAATACTTGGCCTTTCTTGCCATCATCTGTTGATGGCTTGTCTTCTCTGCTGAGCAAATCTTTCTTGGTCTTTCTCTTATCTAAAGGTACCTATAACATAATTTCTAATTTTTTTTGTTTCTTGTTTTCACATTCAAATTTAATGAACATCTTTCTGCAAACCACAGATTTATCTACTTTGTTATGAACGGTGGCATCTCCTTTGATTCCAGATCATATTGCTATTTTCTTGCTTCCTTAGTTAGTATTACTTGATGTGTACTTTGTTTCAGATGGTACTAAGAACAAATTGTGAATAGTAGGCCTTTTTCGTGTCTGAGTTGATTGCTAAGGTTTTGGATTATGGAGAAACTTGGTGTGTGTTGGGCCTTTGGGAAACATAAGTTCTTTTGCTGTATTTAGATAACCATTGCCTCAAGATAACCATTATTTATATATTATTATGTATTTAGATAACCATTGCCCTTGCAATTCTCAGATCTTGGCTGTGGATCTTGGATTATTCCTTGATAATTTAGTTTAGAGTCATGTTTAGTAAATGAGATGATTGTTCCATATGTTAGAAGGCTGCTACTTCAGCACATCTGATATCGGTGTGTTATGTAAACTTCCAGGAAACTCAAATTCTTTACATCACTGAATCAGTAGGTGAGTATTGAAATTACAGCAGGGTCATCTGATGCAAGAATCATTGGCTCTAAGATGAGATTTATAAGGCAAATGCAATACTGCAGAAAGCTTTGTAAGATTTAATACAGTAAGAGAGACCTGGGTAACATGTCCTGGAATTTATGACCTTGGAGTATATAAAACTGAGTTTGCCATAGAGGTCCCCTTCTTAAAGGGAGCAATTTCACATTTTACACTGGAAGTGTTTGGTGTGGCACTAGGTTTTTCTTTCTGTGTGGAACGTGTTGTGCTAATAGCCACAATGTGAGCCCGCGAGGCTGCCATGTGGTGTTCAGGGCAATGAACTGAGGAAGTCAAGTGTGACACTGATAGGTGCAAGAAAAAGAGGGAAGTGGGAAGTGAAGAGGGAGAGGTGAAAAGTTTGTCCTGGAGAATCTATTTTTTCTTTTTAAAGACATATACACAATATCTATGTCCACTGGCGGCATGGAAATAGTGAGTAACTGAGGCAAAGGAGTTCTACAGGGGCTGAGGAAAACACTACATTTATAGGGAAAAGAAAGCATAAAATTTTCCAGTTTGCCTTTAAAGAAAGAATTTGTCTATAAACTATGAAAGGTACAGCTCACCAGATGTTTTGCAACAATTGGTTATGTATTAAAAAGTAAGCTACTGTTCTAGTCTTTGAAATAAGAAATAAAATGACTTCTGATAGTTTCTGATCTGCAACAGCATCAACATATGTTTTCAATGAATAGGAAATAATAGGGTCTGCACTTTACTGAAATTGTTACTTTGTGGCAAATTTCAAAGACATTTGTTGCCATGTTCATGAAATATTTGTATTTCTCCTTATGTCAAAGGCACAGTATTCAGGCTTTGTCCTGCTTTCTCCATTTAACAGGATTTACATGGTGTAAGTGAAAGGCGAATTTGTCCTCTTGTGGCTTTCCTGCTATTTTTTTCACTTGACCCAAAAGCTAAAAAGTAGCATTGAATCAAGCAAATCCTGTGAAAAGTTCTGTATAAAGAAAGCAGCACAGACCACCTACAGTGTGACACTTAGTGAGATGAAAGGATATTAACTTAGGAGTGCCTTGTGCTTTCAACAGAAATCTTGTTTCTTGTATTACAAACAAAGATAACTAACATAATTTAATTACACTCTAATAGTAGTTGAAGTGTATATATCTTTTGGCATAATGTAATTTTTGTTTAGAAAATACAGTATCTGTTCTTAGCCTACAATTTTGCTGAAATTCCCTCCTGTGGAAAAAATGTTACCAAGGGGCTGTTGTCTTATGCATATTTGCATATACTATTTATGTTAACAAGCCTGTTTTTTTTTTTTCTCTTTTGAATTGAAATGAGGTTCATGGGGTTATTTTATTCCTTTCTCCTTTATTTTAAGACTCTCAGTATCACAATGTCGAGGCTACTCAGTTCCTATAATAAATGTTTATAGTTTCTAGCTTTCAAATTAAGAGAAATTGCCAAAAAAGGGCCATTTTAATCTTTTTGCTCTTAAATTATTGAAGAAATGCATAAAAGCTTCCAAATTTCAGGAAATAGTCCTGCTAAAGGCAAGGGTGAGGTTAACAATATACCTGTAATCTTTTTTTTTGCTGAATCTCGAACATTGACCTGCACCACAGCAGTAGCTCTGCATGGATACATTTACATGATACTGGAATGTATGAAACCAGTTAAAGAATGTCACACAAATGCAATGAAATATCTCCTGTCACTTCTTGTGTACAGTTTTTATGCGAAACCCACTGGAGTTGCATTGGTGCAAATGAGAGCAGAATTTGCTGAAATTTCATATATGCTGCCTATTTTTATTTAACAAAAAATAGCTGTGTAAGTATTCTAATCTGAAGAGAGACTAAAGAAAACATTTCTGACTAGCTAAATATTTACATTTTAATACCTAAAGGGTTTCACAAGTTGAAATAAATTAACAAGTCACATATTTGCAAAATTATCAAGTCAGTATGTTTTCTTTTAGAAGATGTTTTCAGCATGTTACAGCTGGGTTTATCAGTGAGGTTCCTAATGACAATGCCAAACTTAAAGTGACATGACACTGATTTGTTACAAAGTTTGTTACAAACTTTAGGATATATCCTGAATTAATTTTCTCAGGCAAAGATCACCTTATGGAAAAGTCCAATAGACTTTAATAAGTAATAATCACTTCTATATACTTTTAAAAATCTTTCTAGAATGTTAACACCTTTCTATAATACCAAATGCTTAAAAACTATTATAAAAACAAAATATTTCCCTATTATTGTCTGTAGATTTTGGGTGTTTATAGTGATACAAATATGCTTAAGATTAGGAAGAAATATTCTCTTCTGTGTTTTGCTTTATAACTACTTATAACAAGATTACACCCACCTCTGAAGTATTTGCCACCACCTTTTCTCAGACTGTGGCTGCTGGTTTAGACACATCGCAGGGCACCTACTCAATCCAGGATTAAATAGTGATTCCTGTGTTTCCAATAGCAGCTCATTAAATTTCTGTACTATCCCATTACATTAAATTAATATAATATGAGACTTTGCAGAGTCAGAGTTCACAATTTGTTCTCAAGTGTGCCAGACTGGTATATTCAGGCATAAATCCTTTCCCCAGATGGCACTTGGGGAAAGCATAGAAGGGGTGTGCCTCTTAGTCTCTTAGCTGAGTTTCAGGAATTACATGCTTTGCATTTGAAAGGAGAGGAGAGGCTGGCTTGAGGACTCTGCAACAAACTGGTCTAATACCAGCAGCATCTTTTTTATGTAATTTGGGTTTTGCAGAGCAGTATGTGCAATATGGAATATTTTATTTACAGCCTTTGAAAATTAGCCACCACTTAATGTTCATTACAGGGCAGAGAACTTCATTTAGATTTTAGCCATCTGGTGCCTTATCTCACATATACAACTTTTTTATTCTGATTCTTACCAAATGATGGCAGACAGAAGATACTGAGCCATGAATTGGTGGGAGCCCAGTGTCCACCGAAAGTGGCTGGGAACAGAACTCACATAACTCTGCAAATGTTAGAAATGTCAAAGACAGGCCATATTTCTACCTGTGACTCACTGACGGATTGATAGCTGGGGACTATAACTGCTTGTGTTCATGGTGGCCAGTCCACAGAGGTGCCCTGTGCACCCTTGGCAGGTGACAGAGGTGCTCCAGCAGCAGGAGCTCACAGGAGCGCCTGCAGCTCCCTGCTTGCACCGTGGCTCTCCAGTTTGTCATGGGCGGAAGTGAGCGGCAGAGACGCAGGATGGAAAGTTTGGACAAGAGCCTGCAGCCGACTGGCAGTTACTACCAAGCATCTGCGTGCTAAGGAGATTGAAGGGAAAAAGTCAGGGGTCCTCAGAGGGTTTGTTCTTCCCTAGTGGGACCCAAGGGTGTCTGGGCATTGAATATGCACCACTCCCATGCACACGGTGGCTGCATCCGGTGCTCTGCATTTTTATCCCCTGCAGAACGAGTGCTGTAAGACGTACCACTGTGAGGTTACGCAGGCTAACACCTTCCATCAGATTTGTGAGAAAATGGTCCCACAGTGAGCTAGAGTTGATGGGAACTGGCTTACTGTGTTGGGAACTGGAAATAAATTGAAGTATGTATAGCTAAATTCTTCTACTCCAGGCAGAAGATGTACATAATACAAGCACATCATTCTTTACTGCAAAAATTCAAATGGGTTAAAACTTCTATCTCTATGAGAATTTAGCTATATTCTCACAAGAAATCTAAAGAAAATGACACATAAAGCAGCACAGGACTTTTTTGATATCTATGCTCCAAAGGCACCTTCCTTATATTGGTTTGGGATAAGAAATTGCCTTTTTCACTGACTGGTCACAATTCCAGGCTGGACCACCACCTCCTAACGGGATGTGGTGTGCGTCCTGCAATGCTCGCACTGCTCAACTTGTGTACACTTGGATACATTTATTAACTTGTATACTTTGATATTTTCATGAAAACTTGTTCCTAGTTTCTCAATTTAATAGTTACCTGCCCTTTCCTCACTGGAAACAAGGAAACATGTCTACAATAAATGATACTTGTCTAGTTTCAGTTTTCATGTGACATGGGCTCATCTTCCTGCTGGCACTGTTGGCTCTCTTTGCTCTCTTTTCTGTCTCTGCTTCCAGAGCTGAAGGCCTGGCCCTGGTGTCCGTGATGCAGGAGGAACTGTGTGCCAGGCTTTGCACTTGATTTCTCTCAAAGCAGAAGAAGTTGCAAAGTGGAATGTGGGCCTAAGTTATCCACTCCTGCATTCTTCATTTTCCAACTTTTGCTCTGTTTCCTGTGATTCCTGTATCATTTTCTTTCAGTTTGAAGGCATTTGAATTCTTGGAAGAACTTTTTCTTCCTGTAACTTTTGGTAAGAAGTTATGAACAGTCTGTCAGAACAACCAAACAAACATCAATCCTCGGACTTGTTCTTTTAATTACCATGTTAAAAACTTGATATAATACCATAATACTGAAAAAAATATTAAATGATGAAGGAAAATGATTTGCTCCACCCATCCATTCATTCAAACATATGGGCTTATTTTATTAAGATTTTTCAGATTTAAGCACAATTATAATTTTCAGGGACATTTGGACCACAGCTGTATTGCAAAGTCACAATGAATGTCTGTAGAGTGGTGGAATACTGAGTAGTACATAGACTGATGTAGGATGCAATTTTAGGGCTGCTGTCAGGTTTTAGAGGCTTGCATACAATTATAAGTTCCTGGAAGCTGAGTGTCCCACTCTTCCCCATACAGTGTCAGCTGGCTGGAAAGGTGTCTTGAACATCCATAAAAACTATACAAAACAGAATGGAAAGCTCTGTCTCCCTGCCCAAGGGCAGGATTCACATTATTCCTAGAAAATTTTTGTCTAATCTGCTCTCAGACCTTACAGTGGTGGAGATCCCACACCCTTGCAGTACAGTCTGTTCCTGGGTTTAAGCAACTTTTGCACTAGAAAGATTTTCCCAACCTTTTATCTGACTTTTCTTAGCTTTTGTTTCTTAATTTTTCCACATTGGACAAGGAGACCAAACTATTTGCTGCTTCTTTGCAATTACTTTTTTGTTTTTGAAGACGGCTTTTAGATCTCCCTCCAGACTTCTTCCTTCAACTATCCCTCATAGACCATGTGCCTCTGGGGATTCTTGCTGCTTTCCTTTGAGGTCTTTCCATTGCTCCATATTTTCCTTGAACTTCATGACTGAGAACTGCCTAGAACATTCCTGCTAAGTTTTTCTGCAGGAATATTAATGTCTTTTACAGATGATAAGGTTGACAATGTATTTCAGTGTATTTTCTTTTTTCTATTAGCATGATACCGTTCACTACTGTTCCACTTGAAATCTACTGTCACCTGCAGATCTTCTTCTGAACTGCTGTATAAACTGTCACCATCCATCAAATTCTTATACCCGAGGAATTTGTTATTGCTCCCTAACTCTGTAACTTTGTACTTGTCCTTCTGGAACTGCATCCTATTCTTTTCCGACTGTTTTTTTTCCGTATTTTTCAAGAAGCTTTTTGAATGCTTATCGTGTCCTTCAACAGACCTGCAGCCTCTCTGTCTGATGTCATCTGCAGACTCAATAAACATATCTTATATTAAGTCTTCCATATTTGTCATGAAAATATAGAGCAGTACCAGGCCTGAAAAACCCTAGTTCATGATGTCCTTCTATTCTGATAAAATGACATTGAAACTGCTTTCTGTAACTAGCATTTTTAATTAACCTTGTATACATCTTACAATAGCTTCCTCTAGTGTTTTCCTACTTTGCTCAAGATCATCTTCTGGAGGAGCTGCAAAAGCTTTACTAATGGCAAGGTATGTGGCAACTAGTGCTTTTTCCCTACCATGAGCTTTCTCACCCTCTCAGAAGTAACATTAGTTTTAGAAATATCTGGTTATAGACTGCAATAATTTCAGAACTTGACTAGGAGAGTCCATATCTTCTTTGAATAGCTTATTTTTTACTTACATATGTCTAGATCTTTTTTTTTTGTTTGTTAATCACAGAATCACAGAATCACAGAATCGCTGAGGTTGGAAGGGACCTCTGGAGATCATCTAGTCCAACCCCCCTGCTCAAGCAGGGTCACCTAGAGCACATTGCACAGGATTGCATCCAAGCGCATTTTGAATATCTCCAGAGAAGGAGACTCCACAACCTCTCTGGGCAACCTGTTCCAGTGCTCTGTCACCCTCACAGTGAAAAAGTTTTTCCTCATGTTCAGATGGAAGTGTCTGTGTTTCAGTTTGTGCCCGTTGCCTCGCGTCCTGTCGCTGGGCACCACTGAAAAGAGTCTGGTCCCATCCTCTTGACACCCTCCCTTCAGATACTTGTACACGTTGATAAGATCTCCTCTCAGCCTTCTCTTCTCCAAGCTAAACAGGCCAAGCTCTCTCAGCCTTTCCTCATAAGAGAGATGTTCCAGTACCCTAATCATCTTTGTGGCCCTTCGCTAGACTTGCTCCAGTAGTGCCACATCCCTCTTGTACTGGGGAGCCCAGAACTGGACGSAGTACTCCAGATGBGGCCTCACCAGGGCTGAGTAGAGGGGGAGGATCACCTCCCTCGACCTGCTGGCAACACTCTTCCTGATGCACCCCAGGATACCATTGGCCTTCTTGGCCACAAGGGCACATTGCTGCCTCATGSTTAACTTGGTGTCCACCAGCACTCCCAGGTCCTTCTCCGCAGAGCTGCTTTCCAGCAGGTCAGCCCCCAGCCTGTACTGGTGCATGGGGTTATTCCTCCCCAGGTGCAGGACCCTGCACTTTCCTTTGTTGAACTTCATGAGGTTAAATACTTTGTTTGGAAAAGCTTCTGTGGCATTGCGTGAAAGTAATTTCAATCCAATGCTGGTTTTGGTTGAGCACCCAAGGGAAGGTACAGCTTTGGTACTCTGTGTAGGGTGTTGCTGTCTGTGCCTGGGAGATGATGATATTCCAAAGGCACAGTCCAAAGCTCACCTGGTGGGCAAAGTATGTCTCTAGACAGTGAGAAATCAAAGTGCAAAAAAGGATGTTGGTTTGGGAAAAGTGATCGTACAACAGCTATGAATGGCATTCTCAGGTATCTGCTGTTTAAAAAACCATAAAACCTACTATATCTTAGTCTGCGAGTATTAAATCTGCTTAGGAAGGTATGTAGACCTTGTCCTAACATCTTAACATTTTGCTGCTCATTTGTTGATCGACCCACTTTCTTTGAGTCTGTATAATCTTTTTTTTTTTTTTTTTGCTCTTTGCATTGGTAGTCTGGGGAGTCACTGTTATGCATAAAATTTGCATGATTTTCACTTCTGATGGTGAAATCTGCAAAAAAACCCAGCAAGTCCAGATCAGAGATCACTCAGGATTAAGACCCAGTTGGTAAAAGACCATCAATAGATGCCTTTCCTTCATCTGACCAAGCTATAGCTGAAGGGGATGGTGAAGCTGAGATTTTCTACATGTGTAACAAAATGGTAGAATACAGGTACTAAATACAGTAGCCACATTTTGCCAGAGCTCCATGTTGATACTAGCTACTGCACTCGTGGCCTCCAGAAGGGGCCTGGCAATCTTTAATTACTCAGAAAGTCCCCAGACAGGGAAATCAGGAAGGTTCATGTTGAAATCCTTCCAAATTGCTAGTTTAAGTTTGTATCTGGCACCATGTGGGTGCTGTGGGCAGCACACCACACAAACCTGCAGGTATGCAGACCATTTGTATTGATGGCTGTACCTAATTTTAGCTTGAAAAAACAAACAGCCTATCTGTGGTTTTATTCAAAAATTGTAGTGGAATTCAATTATGAATGCCTGCTCAGAGCCATTTAAATCAGAAGTTGCTGTTTTGAGATATAAAAAAATGGAGTTGAACATTAGAGCCTGTAAAAAGCAAAAAACATTTTGTACTTTCTTGATAAAAAAAATCCCAGGGAGACTACTGGGGAGCTTAAGTCAAATGAGTCTTTAACACTCAGCTAACTCTTGTAATCGCTTATTACAGCTACAATAACTTATAATAGCAATAATCATACTTATATCATTTCTATTTTTATACTGCAGTAGAACAACATATTGCAGCATAAATGGAGACTTCTGTGAAAACCTGTGTGTCTACATGCTGCTAACTGCACTTTCTGGCTGAAAATTCTCTGCGTGGTTTTAGTCCCAAAGCATTTTTTTAGTTTGTATATAATTTATCCACAAGTTTTGGGTTACAAGGAAGAAAAAAAAAATCCTTTTTCTGCTGTGAAATGATTAGTCTTATTAGAAAGTGTCAAGCCATTAGAAATCCCAGTGAAGTCAATAGGAGCTGCAGGTGCTGAATACTTCTCAAATCAAGCTGTTCCTTTTCTGTGTTCACTTGCACGACCAAAATGATAACATTACAAACTGAAACTTTCCTCATAACTAGTCTCAAAGGAGGATTAGTCTGAAGGCCAGTTTCCCAGCTGAATAAATGAAACGACCGTGGTGCCGAACAACTGACTTTCGCTCTCCGAAGTTCGCATGTGGCTCAGTAGGTTGCAGGCAGAGCTCTGTGCTGTGCATCTGTGCTTCTCTTTTGAAAATGCATGGCTGCGATTTTCTAAGGAGGGAAGGAAGAAGGTGCTTCCTTGGGTATTTTGGCCAATGCCTCTTTGGCTTGGGGCAGCTGCTATCGCCTTATGAATCAACTGCCCATTTCACCCCTCTCATTTTCTCAGCTGGATCACTGGAACAGGAAAATTGAGCTGCCTGCCTGGTGCTGACAGTTAGTGACCCTGATGCAACGGTGCTCGTGTATTGACATGAGCCAAACCTGCCTCTGAAAAGCACGTTGCACTGTGCTAGTCTGTGCAGTGGACACTGAAAATTTCCTCTGTTTTCAGTGTACTTGGCTTTTCCCGTGTGTCACCCCACATCATGGGACAGATGCTATTCAGTTACAGTCATGCAGCTCTGATTTATTTATGGCTGGTTGGCCATTTTGCTCCTTGGTTTGAGAGAGGCTTGGCCTAGGAGAGGTTAAAGGAATCTGATGAACTTTTTTCTGTCAGCTGAACTGCTTCTGCAGTTGTTCTCATAGGAAATCAGGAGAAATTAAAAAAATATTATTATTCAGAAACGTTTTGAGGTGCAAGGCTATCAGCTAGAACATATCACCAGCTACAGCAAGGCCAGATCTCTCTGTTTTGAGGAGAGAGTCTCAGTAGATGCAATGGGTTTAATCCATTTGCATTTTCTGAAGTCTCCTCTGGTAACAAGAAGCCTCATTGAAATTAGCAGGAATTTTGAGTAAAGGCTGAGGCACAAACTGTCTTCTTCTTTACAGTATGATTCATGCACAGAGCCAGCTTTTGCATCTCCGAATGGCCATGGTTGACCTCCCTTATCATGCAGAGATCAGCACAATACATCTCTGACCTCAGAAGGGGTGAAGCCGAGTAGAGGAAAGAACAACTCAGGGAAAAGCAGAAGCTATTTATATCAAATGCTAAAACATAGATGACTCCATACTAGGCAGCTCATATGTAAAGCCTTTAAAGTCTTCCACTCCAGAGTACTTACATTTGTGAGGATATGAACACGTAAACATAAGTGATATTTCATGTTCCCAGCCTGAAAAATGACAGTCCTTCTGTGATTATAAAATGTTATTGTCATTAAAAGGACTTCTTGTTTTGCAAGCTGCCTCTGCAAAACAAACACAGTAGAGAAATCTTTGGTTTGCTGCATGGTAGGTGAGTCAATGTTATCATCAAAACTGAATAAACAAGGTTTTATTTTTAGACATTAAAAATGTAGCACAATAAAAACAGTATTTTACAGGCTCATTTTGGTTTATTCTCCTTTTGCAATACAAACACTTCTACCCAATTTCTCCATAATTTCTTCATAACGGTGGCCTAACATAAAGATCAAAATAAAATCTTAAGAATATTTCTAATGGCTGATTATCCTTGAAAAGTTTGAACTTACACGAGTGTAAATGATTAGTAGTTTTCTCAGTGTCTAGATTTATAAAGGCCTAACTGAGCAGAATATGGCTCAGGAGTTACCTGTTGTAAAAACTTCTGTATTTTGCCAGCAAACTTCCACAAAGCTAGGGTGGCAACTTTGCAGATGCTTTTATTGCCACCTTTACTTATTCCTCATACGACTGCTGTATGCCTTTTTCACCTTCAGAATGCTGCCAAAGAGTAACATCAGCAGCCTTTAATCTAACCAATGTGCTAGGTGACTGCAGCATCACCTTTTTCCACACAGAGATAAAAATAATAGTTGCTTTCCCTTGGGGAATAATGTGTTTTTCTTGTCCCTCTTTACAATTCTAATGTCTTTTACTGCTTTCTTATTTTTTTCAGTAGCTGTGAATATGCATTGCCTACTTTCTATCATCTGTTGCAGCATCCAAATGTCAAGGCATGTGATATGAAGTGCATGAAATTCAACCCCATCCAAAAAGGGGAAAGGAAGCAATTTAGACTGGGATCCTGAAAGAGGAGTGAATGGAGATGTTTGGGATTGCAGGTGGTTAGAGAGAAAGAAGAAAAAGGGGTGAGCAGGGAATATCAGAGAAAAGTCCTGTGTTTAGAATTAGTTTTATAATATAGAAATCTACCATCAGTTATCATACTAATTAGCGTATCTGAGCCATTGTACTGGTAAAAATTCTCTCTCTCAGCTATTGTAACGAAGTAATGTTTTGCAACTGTTGATTTCTAGTGGCATCTACTTTCTTATTGAGTTTTGTGTGATGGCTAGAATAAGTACATTGTGCTTAAGTACATAAGTAGCATATATGTACAGTGTATTCTCTATTGTGTTTTGGAAAAAAAAATTGTCTGTACTGTGTAGAAATTTTTTTTGACTAACCATACAGTGTTGCAGTCATAGGGTATAAAAACTTCTAAATATCGCCAAAAAAGAGAAAACACAGACTCTCTTTGAATCAAAACAGACTTGCTAATACAGTTTTTTACTGCTTGTCCCCCACTAGGCCATTTTACAGCTCAAAGATAACACTGAGCAGTAAAAGCAGCTAGATGTTTCTGTTCTGTTCTATCAAATTCAAGAGATTATTTGACTTGTCTCTGGAAAAGGTGGATAGTAACAAGAATATTACATGTATGGGATTGCAGAATGAAGAGGAAAACCTCCAAGAGGCCTGGCATGATTCGTGTCTCTGAGGACATCAAATGCTAAGAACAGAGCTGGGCAGAACTTATCGAAATCTATTTAGACATGGCACAATCCCTTACCAGTGCACGCTCAGCCATGGCTACCGCTGAGCCTGCTGACTGCGGCAGCCTTTCGAAACCCAGTCCAGATACACAGCAAAACAAATAAAGGCAGAGAACCCTTCTTCAGGACTTCCAGAAGGCCCTGTTTTAGTTTCAGCCTGCACAGAAAGTTCTTCTTTTCACTAAATTGTTGTAATACATTCTTTGCCCCAATATATCCCATTGTTAAGAAGACTCTCTCAAAATCTAAACTAAAACAATATTTTTATTAGTTCTTTGTTATATCAGCCTGGGTGCCAATACCGTCAGCCTGACACAGCCTCCTATCTGCCTAGCCCTGCAGTAGCTGTGCTGTGGATAGGATGGAGTAGTACCTTGTTCCTCCAGCCCCTCACCAACCACACAGAAATACTAGAGAACAGTAATCCCCAAATTCAGAGAAATGTGGGGACAGGTTCCAAATGGCAGTAGAAACTATGCAGAAATAACCCTGTCATTCTCAGTTGCTGACCATAGATAGGAGTATCTTTTACCTACAGAAATGTAGGCTGGAGTGGCGTGATCCTAACATGAGTGTTTGGAGCCTTTAGGAACTTAGGGATAGCTCTACACCATCTCCTCAGACCTCTTTTTTGGCGGATGGGCATGTATTCATGGATCCACATAGTTCATTAAATTCATTTGATATACTTATAAATAATATTTTAATATATTTCCCATATAAAATATCTCTGAAGGTGGCAGTTTTTAAGATGTAAACAAGATGTAATTCATGGAACACGTATCATGCCAGAGAAATTGTTGCCTTCTGATCACATTACAAAATTAGCTTGATGTTTTTCTTGACATTTATATGGCTAATAAGTATAGTTTGATAGTACCAGGGAAATGCAGTCAGTCCAACAAAGCCTATTTGCATAGTATAGCAACATGCCACACACTTCTGCCTTTACCTACTGACAACTTCTCAGAGGACACAAGTATTTCTTATTTGAACTGCCAATAAAGTACACTTCAGATGGTAAAATTCCAGCATCAGAGTGATCCTCTAACATAAAAGGTACAAAGAAAATGCCACTTCATTCATGCATCAGCTGTGCTGTGATCAGTATAGTTAATCCCACAGAATGCCATATTTCAGACAGAGCCTAAACCTTAAATGGATGTGCAAGGTTACACGACAGGAATGCAAACATCCTGCTAAGTCTTAAAGCCAGGGTATTTCTCAGGTAGTAGGACTGCAATTTAAAACTCTTATTTCTTCATTCTGATGACGACCTAGCTGATCTTCACATGATGGATGGTTCTGAGGTGTGTACCACTGAGATACATGGGAAGAATGAATTTCTCTGCCCTTTCAGAAAAACATGCAGTCAAATGAGAGTTTTAGTACAATATTAGCTCTCTAATATATACAGTGTGAAGGGTTCATTTCAGGAAGCTTTAAAAAGCAGATTATACAGAAGATTCATTGCTGAAAAGTTGCTAAGAGGTTTCAGTAGTGCAGGCAGAAGATAGAGTTACAAAATGTAAATAAAATATACTAAGTAAAATAGAAAAGGAGCTCTGTGAATGAAATTCCTTCAGTGTAGCAGCCCATTCAAGGTTTATGACCACTCAAGTTCCATGTAAGCCCCCAGTAGAGAATTTTAGTCTTTGAGATTTCATCTAGATTCTGTGACATGCAATGGCGTGTCCTGGAATCTGGAGACTAGAGGAATGAAAAAAGACACTTCAACTGCAAGGAATGGCTTTTAAAAATACCTTTTTCATCCACTCCCCTTGGCTAGCTTGATTGAATGGTTTAAAATTGCTTATTTAGTTAACATGCCTTGTTACTACTGCCTGGCCACTCACTGCTATATTTTTTGCTGAGAAATTAAGCCTTTTGAACCAGAAAACCAATGAAAAATAACTTGGGTTTTTGCCCTACCCAGCCCCTTTTCAGGAGTTCACCTGTTTGCTTATGTCACTCTTGTTTGTTCTGCAGTAAATTCAGCTCTGGGATAGTCTCTTTAACAAGTTACTTTTATGTAATGTCACTATCTGAAACAGTATTTAGCCAAGGCCTCTTGGGGGAGGGCAAAGCACAAATCATTTTTTACCGTTACCAATTTTGTAAGTAAAATTAAAAAAACCACCCTTGCTTAATTGCAGAAAAATACATATTTTTTCCAGCCTTAGCAAGGAACATATTAACAATTTGGCATCTATTTTGCTGACGAGAAAAAAAAAAAAGTTTGTAAAAGCCTAATGATCCAAGCTCATTAGTTTGCCCTTAGTCTTTAGCAGCCAAACTGAAAAGAAGGAAAAAATGAATAAGCAGCTTCAGATTTTATGTACTGTCTTGTCTTACTGTTTCATTACTTCTAAAGTGAAGGAAGTAAAAGTCCAAAAACCAAATGAAATTCTCACTTAGAGCTATAGGCTGTTCCCTTTGGCCCCCAAGACCAAAGGCATTTTAGGCACCAGGTCTGGACAGGAAAGGAGCCAGCCCAACTCTGTTCCCTGGCGGGCAGTGGCCAGGCAGACGTATTGCAGCCAAACAGTGGGGCTCACTTTCCTCCTCTTCCCTCCTTCCCACCCCCAAACCTGCTGTGCGAGATGCTTCCCCAGAGGGCGGTGAAACCCCTGAACAGCTTCCTCTAAACCTGCTCATAAATCCAGCCCACACACAGCACAACCAAGCCACTTCCTTTGTGCATGGGGTCCTCCATGCAGCCTAAGAGGGAGCAAGGTTTATTTAGTCATATGGGTGTCATATAGGCTATTAGCAGCAAGGACAAATATAATACAGAGTAAGCAGAACTTGGGGTATTGCAGTGAATATAAGACTTACTAAATGTTATGGCTCCACTAGTACTTGAGTTTAGCACTCAGACAGTCTGCCCCAAGTTGCATACACTTCTTCATGTCCTATCACTACTGCATTTGTTTCTCTTCCCTTTCTCCTGACTGAATAAAAACAGAGAGTAGTCTCCCAGGAAGAAAAACCCAAGAAAGTAAGTACCACTTGAGATATTCTTATAAGGAAGCAAGGCAATTCCAGGAATAAAAATTTTCTACTGCCTTTTATTTATTTATTTTTTTAGAGAGATGCTAAAGGCTGTGTCTACATGACTCTGGGGCTGAGTTCCCTATCTTAAGAATAGTTGTGGCATGCCTGATGCATGCCTATGCGCATAGTTATAGCCAAGGGACTGGGGCTGAGCTGGAGGCTGGTAAATGAGAGCTGAGAGAGAGGCTTCTCAAACTACTTCTCAGCCATGACCTACTGTGAGATCAATGGGAGTTCATTTCTGGGCAAAGACAAACTTGTTGGGTGAAAAAATAAGCGTGAGAACTTCTCCTGTCCAGGGACTGGTTTCATCTAGACAGATTTTAGCCATCTAAAAGTCAAATGTCTCTCCTGAAATAGTTGTCTTCACTCCCTGCATAGGGAACAGAAAATAGGCCCCCTCCAGAGTGTGATTCTTCCCTTCCCATCCCATCCCATCCCATCCCATCCCATCCCATCCCATCCCATCCCATCCCATGAGGAATTGCCCTTGGGCAGTGCTTGTCTCCCTCTATTCTCTATAGGGAGTGTCTAGACAACTAGGTCACTATCCCACTCCCTCTCCAGTCTTAGTTCACTTGTGCTTAATTGTGGGCAAGGTTGATGTGGTTTAGATGTGGCTAGAAGGTGTATTAGGGCACTAATATAGTCTTAAGACCATGGTGAACTGTCCTTTTAGACATATCCTACAGCTTTGTATACGATAATCCTACAGTGAGCTGGAGCTTGGCAGGGGCTGAAAAGAACACATTCAATGTACAGCTTTAAATTGCACCAACGCTTATGGAGTTCATCCGTGAACTACTATAACATACATGTAAAGAAAAAATAATCTGACTCCATGCTCCACAGATGTACCTCAATGGTATGACTGATTTTGCTGAAGGAATAACAACATGCGATATAAAGGTCAGTTTGTTTGAATTGGGACATTTTTTAAGAATCAGATGGCTTTCAGGTCAGTGAGTGCACTGTTTTTAGTAGAGATTTTATATATATGACCTGCATGCAAACAGGCTCTGCTAACCTTCACTTCTAAAAATTTGTTGGCTTTATGCTTCTTTTGCTAAATGTAATCGGATTAACCTCAACACCACAGATAATACTGATGCAGTTGATAGAGTTACTCTGATGTAAAGCCTGTATAAAAATGGCCTAAAAGGAAAACTGGGATTTGTAAGCTTCCTCAAAAACATCTCAAACATGGCCTAATAGGCAGATGTTACTGCTGTCATGTTGTTTTATAGTGCTGTAGCCATCATCTTAAAAATGTAGGTACAACCTGCTCCTAGTATATAATGATCAGGAGACTCAAGTCAAAATGGAAATATAGTGGCCAGAATCTGTCCAAAGACCATTCAAGTCAAGGGAGGCAGGATCCATTTAATCTAATGTTAGTTACCTAAAAGCTAGGGGTCTGGTTTAAGCCAGTGGTCTAGACTGCTCTGTAATCAGTGCAAGGAAAGAGGCCTTTCTGGAGTTAACTAAGCTTAGATGCTTAGGCTGAGGTGGGATGAGTCCCATCATGGGTGCATAGGTGGAGCCTACGCCACCAGTGTGGATGAGATGCCTAACTTCTAGATGGCTGCTGGGAATCTTTCCACCAATATGACAGAGAACTGATTCTGGGCCACAGACTCAGAGGTTTTACCTGCAAGTCAAAAATGAGGGTGAGCGCAACATTTACAGCAATGGCTGTCAGGATGCTAACAGGGTGCCAGGGCAGTTTTCCAGTGGGTAAAACTTGGTTTTCTCCTTCTTTGAAAAAGAGCATAACTCCTGCCTATCAGTTGAAGGGTTAAAAGCCTAACTCTTGCAGAGACAAGGACAGTGGATTTTTCAAGAGGCTTAAGAATATGGAAAGGGCAGATTACCCTGTTGTCACCTTTCGCCCACTCCTTTTACCAGCTGCTGACATGGAGTAGAATTTGTTTGAAGATGAGGATTAATATAATGGCTGCTTCTATTCCTCAGTACTTTTTCTGATGAAATTTGATCACTCTTCTCCACATTCCTGCTCCTCACCTGCTCTGAGAGGCAAACACAATTCTTTGAAAACAAAAACAATCCATACCAAAAAACTCAAATCAAATCAAACTTGAGCTCTCTCAAATATTTCCCTAATTAAATACAGTTAATTCCATTCAGGCTAGTTTTGGGCACTGAGAAAAACCATCTTGCTCCTAATTTTTTCAACATTGTTTTCATAAGCACCTACATTACTTTATTTATTTATAAATCTGGACTGCTCCAGACAATACAGATAATATTTTAAATATCTTTTGTTCTGCACCAATAAGGATGGCAAAATCTAATCTTTTCTGTATCTACAACATCTTTAGGGGATTAATGCTATGATGCTGGTGAAGACATTACCTGAAAGCCTTATAAAAAAGAACTGCATTTAAACTGACTTGCAGGTGTGTGACATGACATGTCCCAAGTCCTGGGTGTCACAGTTGTCCAGGTTTGGTCAGAGCAGGGCGTGAGTGTCTTCCAGCATGCTCACCCAGGTGTCCTCTATACGGGAACTAAACAGGGCAAGGTGGCTTGTGTGCACTTCACATTCATCTCGATATAAATCAAACTGCAGCCACAATGTCAGCCTCAGCTTGGAAGTGATCCTGCATCCCCCAGTTCAGACATAGCGTATAGTTCAGACATAGCCATAATTAATGATATATCAGATCTTTTCCTACAGGCTCTGGTTCTTATATGCAGCTTGGAAAACACTGTGGATTCTTCCTCAAAGACTGTTTATTACAAAAGACAGTCATGGTTCTCACATAGACCCTAGTCTAACTCTATGTTTTTGTGTCTGTCTGCAGAAATATTTTTGCTGGTCTTTGCTTAAGGGTGATTTTGGACAACGTCAGGTGCTTCAAAGATGCTACTGAGGCCTGAAACAGTAACAAAAATGTCCATTAAAGATGAAGGAATAAATCTTCCATATTGTTTTAGTCAGAAGACCTTCACTGGAATGGCTAGAATCAGTGGCTTTAATCAAGAACGGACATATTTTGGAAGTGTCTTGATGAGCAAGTTCCAGAATGTGGAATCCACATTTGCTGAGTATTTTCACAAACCAGAGAGTGTTATAGATATAAAGACTGTAGCGTCGTGCGTATAGGTGTTTCTTTTCCCATCCATTTTATTCAGAAATTGAAACAAAACAAAAATGTGTGACCTTCCTTAAAAATGCCTATGTCAAAAGCAGATTAAACTCACCTCACTAAATGCTGAAAAGCCTGTTATGACCAAAGTTAAAGTAGAGCTCAAATTCATTCTCTTTAGGATCTCTATACAGTCTTTAATCATGTGACAACATATATTTTCCCAGCTATTACTATGTGATAATATGATTTTTTCTAGAAGCACAGAATTGCAAGAAAAATGCTTAGGAAGATTGCTAATATTACAGTTCAATGTTATCTTCATTTAACAAGTCAGTTAACAGGATCAAGTCCAGAAGATCTTGTGCTTTTTTTACTTAGACAAACTCCTCCTGAGTTGAATATGACTTTTGCCTTTCAAAGGTGAAGTAAACACCTGTTAATTGGGCTAAAGGTTTATATATGTACCATCTATTAAGTGCGCAAAGGGCACTAGCTGGAAACATAATCTGATAAGAAAATTACGGAAGCAATGGGAGGGAAGCAATGCTGCCCCATCATACAATATAGTAGCCTGCTATGCCAATGAGAGTGGCAGCTAGGAGGAAGCTTCAGTACTGTCCATGCATTTTGTTTTTGCAGTGCTACAGTAATGAGTCAGTAAAAGAATGACTGTGGTTGAAAACTGAGTTAGCATGAGGCATTAAGTCAGGCCAGGCATGCACCAAAGTACATCCCTGGAGTCTGTTCATGGCAGCAGCTGCTCTAAGTGTGCTGGAGACTTCCCCAGCTTTCTCCCATGATTGCAGATAGGGACTGTAGGATTCTTTTAGCTTACATCTGTATCACTCTGCTTTCGGTGGCTGGCAGCAACATCAGAAACACCTGAACCCTCCATGACAGGAGAGCATGACATGCAAGGGACGTATGGGGTCCTATGGCACAAAGGAGTAAGGCCAGATTTTTCATTTAGTGATGGACTCTGCTCAGTTTTACTCCCTCTTTGTTTGATTGTTTGCTCTGAATATGAAGGGAAAGAGCATGGGGAGTGGTGGGGAGGAAAAAGGTGCAAAAAATATGAAGCGGGATTGAGGAAACTCTGTGTATATTACTAGCAGGGGATCCAGAGCTGCAATATTCCCCTGGGTATGGATGGCAGGCTTGCTGTGGCATTGCTTTGATAACCACACTTACAGCAGGAGAAGAATAGTTGAAATGAGGTGGTGGAGACTGTAGAAGAAGAATGTGTGCTCCTTTGAGACTGGAAAGGAGATGTAGATTCATGGGAGCAAAGAGATATAGGAAATATAGTCAGTGGAAAAAAACACATCTTTTGTTGTTATTAAAAAGATCTTCAGCACTCAAGCCCTTAACTATGGAACTTGGAGATTTTACACAGTGTAAGTGGAAATTGTTTTTTTTAATTCACTGTAGCACCTTAGGTGGACTGGTGCAACCTGGCTATTGAAAAGCTTCCTTTAAAATCTCTCAGTAAATCAGGTACAGGCCAATCTGCTCTCCCACAGTAGAGCTACTGATGTCAGGCTGATGGGTGTGGTGTGGAGTTGAATTTGCCCTTTTGACCTTCATATTTTCCAGAAATAATTTGGGAAATGTGGGTTTTGTTTTGTGCTCAATTCTGCGGTGGTCTGTAATGGAAGCCAATACATAGCCATAACAAGGGAAGCTGTCACTTTGATGATTCTGTACTGAATGCAAGTGTAAATGCTCTCCGTTCACAAACAGCTCAATTGTGGTGCAGTTCATCTTCTGAATGCATGCCCAGATTTAACTTTGAGTCTTTTGTAGATACTTGTTTTTGCAATTTAGACAGGTGAAAGCAGCAAGTATGCAATTTCTGTAAAATAGTGTTTTCTGTGTAAATGAAAAAAAGCTTTAAAATGTATCAGCTATAGCTCTCATCTCCACTCCAGCAGCTCCAACATCAGGACAGGACATGTGGATGAGTTCTTTGTTTTGAAAGAAAGTTCCTTAAGAACAACAGAGTGATTTTTGAAAGATGTGGATATGTATGAAAGATGAGCTTTCTAAAAACAAACAAAAACAAACAAAAAACAACACAATGACCCAAAACTTCAGTAGCAAAAAAAGACAAGTAATCTGTGAGTGAACTTAAAGGCTGTTTTATAATTTTTTGAAAAGTAAGCTGGTGTTCTGTATTTCTGGATGAAGACTGTTGCATGGAGGAGATGTATGGCAGTAGTATTTTGCTATGTCTTAGTATTAAAAAAACAGCCCATCTGAAAATATTCCATCTAGATATCCTGATGAAAACCAGAGTAGTGGCATAGATCCAAAGGCATCAATGAAGATATATCAATTTATACCTACTGCAGGTTTAACTCTTGATTCATATTCAAGAACTTTTAGCACTACTGCTAAACATTATGATTTGCCATGTGATATGACAGAGTAATGGATACAATAAAATAGCTCTAAGTAGAAAAATAGAGCAAAGAAGATGTAGGAGAGAACTAACCATAAGAACAAAAGTGTAAGCAGTTTCTGCATTTAACATCAGATAATCTCATGTGATGGGGAGCTGAACTTAATTTGCTCAGGTATCTCCATGCCTTGTGCTGTCATGGAAAGGGACCTGCACCATCAGTGACAGCAGTGACTGCTGTGCTGGGCAGGTCACCACCAGCACCAGTGCAAGAGGAGGTGGTTTCTCATGTGGGTAGCCCTTGCCAGTCCTGATGTCTTCTGGAGCAACAGCTGTGAGCTCAGCTTTAGTGCACTACATAACATAATGGCCTGAATATTTTTTGTCTGAAAGAAAACAAACAAATATTCTGAAAGTATTGGCCAAATAAGCTAATATCATCCCACATAGGATTTCTAAGGAATTCTAGCAATTCTGGAGATAAAGATAACATTAATTGGAGCACCACCAGCTAAAGCAAGCTCAATTCCTAGCAGGGAAAGGACTTATGTAATCTCAGTGATGATAAGGACAAGCTGGAAAATGGGGGAAGGAAACAGAAGAAACTGCACAACAGAATAAATTCAACCCCCACCCCCCCATCTAGTGTGCTGCTTTCTTACATCCACTCTTACAGGACTCTATCTTAAAACCGATTATGGCTCTAATAATGGGTCATTAAAGTAGCCTGGAAAGAGGTAAGACTTTAATTTTGTAATTATTTTTACTTTGACAGCAGATGAAGCAAACTTTGAACAGATGAAGCATTGGTTTTTGTTTAGCTTCCTGAATGTAACGTGTAGAACAAGATCTTTACTCAGAGCTTCGTACACTCCCATGTTTTGAAGTATACTCGTGAAGCAGGGGTTCACCATCTCTGTAGAGGTAAGAGTGGAGTGAGATCTGAATGGGCTGAAGGAAAATAAAGTCCCACTTCACAAGATGTTTTTCAAAGATTAAAGCAGCACTTTAACCCATGCAGCTATTGACATGTGATGACCATTGGCTGGTTAAATCAGAATAAAGGATAGCCCTAGCCTTATGGGCTGCAAAATCTTGAACCAGAATGGTACGCACACACAGATGTCTACTTAGGTTATATAGAACAGAATTTAACTGGCCAGTCCCTAGGCTGGATTCTCACCATATGGGGCCTTTGATGACCAGACATTTTTAACACAGATCACTTTGCTGATCTGATTCACAGTGTGCTCCCAAAAGGTCTCCYCTACCATGGATGGACTGGCACAGCTAATGGGATGCTGTGCTGTGCTGTGGGACCAGACAGCTGCTGGGGGGGAGAGGGAGAAGGAAGGTATACCATATGCTGGTGTTGCTTGAGAGGTGGGAGCTGCTCGCTGTATTTTAAAGAGTGCTAATTAGGACCAGTTACTTGGGAGGAAAAAAGGGTCTGCCCATAAAATCAGGAAGGACAGGGGAAGGTGAATATGGCATGGTTATTTGTACTTACAACACAAGAACCAAGTGCCACCTCCTAACAAGATGAGGTAGCCGATTAATGTCTCAAAGGTACCGGTAGCCCCAAACTTCAAAAGAATAATGTCTGGGGGTGTGGCACTCTACGCTAGCCTTGTTTCTTAGACTTTTTCCCTAAGCATTAACTTCTGGGCGCCGCTGGAGGCCTGACCCACTGTGGCTGCTTTTAAGGTCTTACAAGAAAGCACAGAAGGCGACCAACAAAGGCACCATAGGACAGCTGATCTTTCCTATCAGGGCAGAGATGGGTCCACTGTGCAGCAGTAGAACTGAACCGGAAGGATAAGACCATGGGAGAGATGTACGCTGGTGTGCAAACATCCAGATTTCCAAATGCATCCTTATATACTTTACAAGTTAGTAACTAAAGTATGTGAAAAACCCTACACAATTGACCTAATTAGCATATTGTGAATAAAATATCATGAATAGTTTTTCTTTCAATAAGCAAGCCCTAAATTTGGAGTGAGTCCAACAGTAATCCTGACTCAAGTTTATAAAGGCAACATAGGAAGAAGTGATCAAATAGATTAAATTAGCTCAGTACAGTCAAACTTCCATTTACTAGCAGTTAAATGGTATTAAACTCTTCTTGCGCACACCTTATGTTGACTGCTGATTTTTATTGCTTCCTGTTTTGTGGGGCTCCATAAGCTCATCAAGAATCATCTGCATATATCTAAATGAGGGCATGATATTTATTTACCATCAATTATTTCTTTGCCAAAATAGAAAATAGATGGTGTCTTAAAATACATCCTTGCATTATTTGCCACCCTCTCTCCAAACTCAAGAAGCTGGAGCCATTAATAGAGCCAAACTAAAGTGCATGTGACTGATAAAATTTAACACATACAAAAGAAGTTGAGTGATACTCAGAGTCTGCAGTTTTAATGACAAAAAAAACAATAAATCATTTCAAATGATACATAAAAACATGCAATAAGAACATCTATTTACTTGTCCAAAGCTTGAGAAAAGTAATTTGTTACTTTCAGCAGGGCAGTAGTTGCTGAGTGCTTTGCTCTGTCTTCAGATTTTGATGTATGAAGCATATTCACTGGAAATGCATGGTATACTGTAATGCATCTCCTGGATTTTGACATTTGGCCTTCCAGACTGCCTGCATGGATATTCTGATTGTCAAATATGGCTGTTCCTTTTGATGTTTAAAGGAATCTTAGTTTACCTGGTATCCCTAATTGTTGAAAAGGAACTCTCTGCCCTCTAGATATCATTTTTAATGGTAGTGATCACGTGCTTCACCACAGGCAAGGCTGCTACAAAATCCTCTTTTGTGCCCAGGTGTTCCATAACAGTAAAGGTTTTGTCTCTCTCCACCTGACTAGTCATAATGTAATTACTGAAGATAACAAACTTCTGCTCCATCACAACAATGGATAGAGGAAAAAGAAAAAATGGGCACCAGACTGCTTTATCTATGAACATTATTTAGCCAGAATTTCAGGTAGAATGAAACAACCATCTGTTAATGGAAGACAAAACCACAGCTACACAAACTCCTCCCTCAAAAATTCTTTAGTGATACTTTGGGAATCTCCAAAATTTAAGACAAAGCAGGATGGTTTGGGGAAATGAAATGATATTGGTCTGGAGAACAAACTTTGGCCTCTTCAGGGACCTACTTGGAGGAATCCCATGGGTTAGGGCCCTAGAAGGAAGGGGGGTCCAAGAAAGCTGGTTAATGTTCAAGGATCACTTCCTCCAAGCTCAAGATCGCTGCATCCCTATGAGTAAGAAGTCAAGCAAAGGAGGCAGGAGACCTGCGTGGATGAGCAAGGAGCTCCTGGCAAAACTCAAGCAGAAGAAGGAAGTATACAGAAAGTGGAAAGGGGGACAGGCCACTTGGGAGGAATATAGGAATGTTGTCAGAGTATGCAGGGATGTGACGAGGAAGGCTAAGGCCTGTTTGGAATTAAATCTGACGAGAGATGTCAAGGACAA